>NC_134486.1:29817955-29824088 GCF_040206685.1 Ascaphus truei
CTCTCTCACCCTCTCTCTCTCTGTCTCTCTCTCTGTCTCTCTCTGTCACCCTCTCTCTATCTCTGTCTCTCACCCTCTGTCTCTCTCACCCTCTCTCTGTCTCTCTCACCCTCTCTCTGTCTCTCTCACCCTCTCTCTGTCTGCCTCTCTCTCTCACCCTCTCTCTCTGTCACCCTCTCTCTCTGTCACCCTCTCTCTCTGTCACCTCTCTCTCTCACCCTCTCTCTCTGTCACCTTCTCTCTCTCTGTCACCCTCTCTCTGTCTCTGTCTGCCTCTCTCTGTCACCCTCTCTCTCTGTCACCCTCTCTCTCTCTCTGTCACCCTCTCTCTCTCTGTCCCCCTCTCTCTCTCTGTCCCCCTCTCTCTCACCTCTCTCTCTCACCCCTCTCTGTCTCTCTCACCCACTCTCTGTCTCTCTCACCCACTCTCTGTCTCTCTCACCCACTCTCTGTCTCTCTCACCCACTTCTGTCTCTCTCACCCACTCTCTGTCTCTCTCACCCACTCTCTGTCTCTCTCACCCACTCTCTGTCTCTCTCACCCACTCTCTGTCTCTCTCACCCACTCTCTGTCTCTCTCACCCACTCTCTGTCTCTCTCACCCACTCTCTGTCTCTCTGTCTCTCTGTGTCTCTCTCTCTCTGTGTCTCTCTCACCCTCTCTCTCTCTGTCTCTCTCACCCTCCCTGTCTTATTTTAACTGCCGTATACCTACACCGAAGTAACCTACCCTTCTTTCTTCCAGATCTGACTCAAGTTTCACGCGGGAGACCTCGGAAGACAGGTAGGGAAACACCTCCCCTCCAGTATAGTACCTTGATGGACTGCGGATCAGGTAAGATCCCAGGCGGGATTGCTGCTTTAGAAAATGTGAAGAGGGGCATCCAGACACTGGTTAAGGGGTTCAGAATCATTCACATCTGGTTTTTTTTGTTCGATTAGTGAGGTCAACACACACACAAACACACAACTATGTAACAAAGACTAATGGTCATAAGTATAAGTGTACTACAATAAATAAACTGTTATGTAAAAAAAAAAATGTCCCGGTTTTTCATTTTCAAAATCTGGTCACCCTATATATAAATATATAAATATATATATATATATATTATATATATATATAACATATATACGTAACATATAATATAATACCAGTGTATTACTGACAGGAGACGGCGGCGGTGTTTCCCATCTGCGCGGTGTTGAGATCCGGATCCTTTGTAGACACCGCGATCTCCGCTGTCTGTCTTCGTGTAAGTGTCCGTCTCCCCTTGCCGGTGTCTATACTAAGACGATTTATTACAAAATCGCTAGATAGGCTGTTGATTTCATTTTATTCATAGAGATTTATATAATGTATTTTTACTGTTATCTGTATGTTGTGTAGTTTAGGATTTAGTTACTACTGATATTTTTTCTAGTGGTATCTAGCTGTTTTAATCTGTGTAGTTGTTTTGAGGTGGGATAGGATCCCCTCATTTATTGTGTACATTTTTAATAAATTACCCTCCACTAATCCCTGTGCGCATTTGTGCATTTTCTATACCTACATACATACACACATATATATATATATATATATTATATAATATATATATATATATATATATATATATTACAGTGTTCGACAAACCTATACATTTGCTCACCCCGGGCGAGTGGATTTAACCCCCGGGCGAGTAAATATTGGCCCAAGCAGCACACGTTTGGTACTAGGTGGCGAGTAGATTTTTTTGTGTGGCGAGTAGATTTTTTGGTGGTTTGTCAACCACTGTATATATATATATATGTGTATGGTATGTCTTTGCTTGGTTCCTGCACCTCAGGAACCAGGGGTTAATATGTTTGCAGGAGAATTGTTGCAACTTGGTCTGTGACCTTTCCCTGTATCCTTGTTATGTTGCAAATGTTATGTTGCAGTTCTACCCACCAATCAGGGCCTGGACATGTAGGCAGCACCTGGCCCTGAGTGTTGCAATATTATGTTTTAACTGTATAGAAAGGTGGGGAGGGAGATCCCTAGCATACAGAGCCTGCAGAGCGTTACAGAGGTGTTGCTGTGACAGGGAGAAACTGCAGTGTCCACTCCAGTGCTGGTCTCCAGCCTGAAAACAAGTCATGTAGGCACTGGGCAAGAAGAGAGAACAGGGGAAATCTCTGCAAGTCGGTCCCTGCAACTAGCTATGCAGGGTATCTCCCAGTTTCCCCAGTTGGGTATGTGTGATGTTGTGTGTTTTGTATAGTTGTGGATATACTTTTCAGTAATTAAATGTATAAACTCACGTTTTCTGTCAGGCGACAGTGATCCCTGGTATTGGTCCTGTCTCCCGTCACACTGGGCCTCTGCTGAGTCACCCTAGACCCATCCAGCATATCCAGAAGCTGGGTGTGGCCAGGACCCTGCCTGGTCACTTTGCCACTTTGTCACTGGTCACTATCCAAAGGGGCAGGTGCTCAATATCCAGCTCTTTCAAACCATTTATCCCCTTATATCATATGGCAATCCCAAGGGAGGGTGGGGGGTTACACACATACTTTAATGTTGTCTCCTGTATAATTCCCTCAGACATTAATGGGTGTCCTGTATCATTACCTCATAGACATTAATGGGGTGTCCTGTATCATTCCCTCAGATATTAATGGGGTGTCCAGTATCATTCCCTCAGACATTAATGGGTGTCCTGTATCATTCCCTCAGACATTAATGGGGTGTCCTGTATCATTCCTCAGACATTAATGGGGTGTCCTGTATTCTGCACTTTCGAGTTTATTGGAATTTCCCTTTTTGAATAAAAGCATAATTTGTGCTAAAGTAAAAAATATTCACTGGAGCTGTATTTTGTCTCCGCACTAAACTTGCATCTCATCTTCTAATGTTGGAAATCAGCCCTCCAGAAGACACAAACGTGCGAAACGCGTGGAGTCGGAGCTGCATGGAATCCCTGTTTCCGAAACACTCAGCGTTGCAGTTGATCAGAGGACGGGACAGGCTGAGCGCTATCATGAGACTCAAGGCTGACGCGAGTGGGCTGCAGTCCGCATCGCCTTGAGGTCTTAGGCTGAGGACCCGCTGCGGGCAGGCGTGCGCGCGGGCCACCAACCCCTTACCGCCAGTCTTGTTGTCCCCGCTGCCTCCTTCCGACAGGCTCACTACGCGCTGTGACGGGTCAGCCACCAGGGGGACGCAAGAGGATTGTGATCCCGAGCGGTGACGCGTCATGTGGTGCGCTGGTGAGCCTATCAGCACCAGGAACTGTCAGAGCTTCCCCCACCTCCAAAAAGGTAGGGGGGGGGGAAATGTGTGTATGTATGTATATATATATATATATGTGTGTGTTGTGTGTGTGTGTGGGGGAGACCGGGGGACGGACGGACCGGGGGACGGACGGACAGATGATGTGGGGGGGGGGAGCAGCACGGAGAGCGAGCAGCAGAGGGCATGTGTGGGGGCTCGCTGCTCACCTTCCAGTATACAGCTGCAACCCTCCGCTCAAACCACGCCTCCCCCCCACCCGTGCCCTACAGACCGCAGATAGCGGTCAATTGCCTCTCCACGCGCTGCCTGTATGCAGTGGGCCTCAGCCTTATGACAGCCTCAGATTATGTCCCGGCAGGTCAGATTCAACCCCTCAAGCCTCCTGGAGATCAACTTTTATTACACTGCTTAAAAGAAACTGGGAGAGTGAGTAGTGTACAGAGAACAGTGCTCTCCTTTCTTTCGCTATAAAAACTTTTGATTGCACCGTGTGTCCTTTCTCTCCCCCATCATGTGCCGTCTGGGAAGGAAGACTGATTACTTCAGCTGATCCCCTGGGATCCCACTTCCGGATCCCTCCACCTTGGTGGTGGTGGTGGTGGTGATTATCACCATATCTGATTAAATGTCATTGTATGCACTACATGTTTGTCCCCATATTTCAGTCTTACTTAATTTAAATGACACATTCGAGGATTTATACTGCTCCCCTTTTTAAAAAATTTTTTTACCTTATCTTTATAACCTTAAGGGTTAATTTTGGGTTTGAGCCACGATAACATCACTATTGTTTCCACATTGATAGCAACACACAAATAGCCCCTAGGTTTTGTATCTTCTGTAAATTACATATGTGTAAGGAGAGGGAAGGGGGTGGGGAGGTAAGAAGGCTCTTGCCACAGTCAAATGTGTTTGGAGAGGTGCTCTCAGGAGCAAATATGCATAAGGCCTGGGACATAGTAAGCGCTTAGGTGCTGCTGCTAGCTCTTGCTTGCTGCCGCTCCGCTCTACCAGGAGCTTTTTGCTGTCCTGGCAGAGGAGACAGCAAGCGCGCTTGGGAGGCGGGTATCACTGTGTGTGTGTGTGT
This sequence comes from Ascaphus truei, assembly GCF_040206685.1. Classification (NCBI taxonomy): domain Eukaryota; kingdom Metazoa; phylum Chordata; class Amphibia; order Anura; family Ascaphidae; genus Ascaphus; species Ascaphus truei. The sequence continues at coordinate 29,822,300 of NC_134486.1, forward strand.
GTCACTTGGTAGCTGTCAGTGTGTGTGTGATTGGGTAACTGTGTGTGTCCACTTTGAAGTGGTCTGTGTGTTTGTGTGTCACTGGGAACCTGTGTGTATGTATATGTGTGTGTGTGTGTGTATAGATATATAATATTTTTTTTTTTTTTTAAAAAGACGTGAGAATAATTATTTATTAACATTGTGCAACTTTGATAAATATATACATACACCACACATTATATATATATATATATATATATATATATATATATATATATATACATACACCACACACATATATACATACACCACACACATATATATATATACACCACAAACACATATATATATATACACACCACACATATATATATATATATATATATATATATATATACACCACACATATAATATACACCACACATATATATACACATATACACCACACACATATATATATATTATATACACACACCACACATATATATATATATATATATATATATATATATATATATATATATATATATATATATATATATATATATACAGTGCTTGACAAATCACCCAAAAATCTACTCGCCGAACCAAAAAATCTACTCGCCACCTAGCCCCGCCCAAACCCCGCCTCTAGTCCCGCCCCCAACCCGCCCTAATCCCGCCCCCAACCCCGCATTAAAAAAACTATAAATTAAATAAATTGAATAAATTTCTAGTAAGAACATTCGTTTTTGACATAAGTTTATTTATTGTATTACATTATACTACAATTAGTCCCGTGTGTGTGTGTGTGTGTGTGTGTGTGTGTATAAATGTCGAATCTAGAAAAAAAAGCCAGATGTGAATGACTAGTTTCCTGCACCCCTTAACTAGTGCCTGGATGCCCCACTACACAATATTTAAAGCAGCAATCCCGCCTGGGATCTTACCTGATCCGCAGACCCTCAATGTCCAGGTACCTCATTCCCGCAATGTTATACATTGGAGGGGATGTGTTCCATACCTGTCTTCTGGGTTACGGGGGGGTTCCGATGTCTTCTGTGTAAAGCTTGAATCAGATTTGGAAGAAAGCAGTATAAGTTATTTTGGTGTAGTATAGGGCAGTTAAGATATACAGGGTAAATAAAATATCCAGATCCAGATTGTGAGACAGAGAGAGGGTGAGACAGAGAGAGGGTGAGACAGAGAGAGGGTGAGACAGAGAGAGGTGAGACAGAGAGAGGGTGAGACAGAGAGAGGGTGAGACAGAGAGAGGGTGAGACACGGAGAGGGTGAGACACGGAGAGGGTGAGACACGGAGAGGGTGAGACACGGAGAGGGTGAGACACGGAGAGGGTGAGACACGGAGAGGGTGAGACAGGGGAGAGGGTGAGACAGGGAGAGGGTGAGACAGGGAGAGGGTGAGACAGGGAGAGGGTGAGACAGGGAGAGGGTGGACAGGGAGAGGGTGAAGAGACGGAGAGAGAGACGGAGAGAGGGTGTGAGAGACGGAGAGAGAGGGTGAGAAAGACGGAGAGAGAGGGTGAGAAAGACGGAGAGAGAGGGTGAGAAAGACGGAGAGAGAGGGGGGTGAGAGACGGAGAGAGACGGAGAGAGAGACGGAGAGAGAGGATGGAGGGAGAGACGGAAAGAGGGTGAGAGGACGGGAGAGGGTGAGAGACAGAGAGAGGTGAGAGACGGAGAGAGGGTGAGAGACGGAGAGAGGGTGAGACACGGAGAGAGAGAGAGGGTTAGATACGGAGAGAGAGGGTGAGAGACGGAGAGAAGGTGAGAGACGGAGAGAGGGTGAGAGACGAGACGGAGAGAG
>NC_134486.1:29824288-29911293 GCF_040206685.1 Ascaphus truei
TGGGTGGGTGACTGACTGACTGACTGGGTGGGTGGGTGGGTGACTGGGTGGGTGACTGGGTGGGTGACTTGGTGCCTGGGTGGGTGACTGGGTGGGTGACTGACTGCCTGTGAGCATTCAGCCCCCCCAGCCTGTCTCTCTCCTCTCCCCCCCAGTCTCTCTCTCTCTGCTCAGTCCAGCAGAGTCCAGCCTGTCTCCCCCTTGCATCTGTTCCCCCCCTACGTCCGTTCACCCCCCGCCTCCACCTATGTTCACACCCCCCCCCCCCCTCCACCTCTGTTCACCCCCCCCCCCCCACCTCTGTACACCCCCCCTCCATCTCTGATCACCACCCCCCCTTACCTCCGTTCACTCTCCCTGCACGTCGACCGCCCCGCGGGGCCTAAACGGGAGGCCGCAGCAAGAGCGGAGCGAGGCGCCTGCTGCAGGGGGGAATAGATCTGGGACCCGGCAGCCCGACATGGCGCTGGCGGCGCCGGTCCACCGCAGCCTCCCGCTCCAGCTCTGCAGTGGGTAGTGGGTAGTGTGAGTCCCCCCCCCCCCCCCCCCCGGTACCTGTTCGGGCCCGGCCCACTGCAGCCTCCCGGAATAGCGGCCCCAGCTCTGCAGGGGATGGTGTGAGTGTGCGTGAGCATCCCCCTTCCCCCGGTACCTGATCACGCTCCCGTGGAATTGCAGCCCCAGCTCACATACCACACACACACACACACACACACACACACCACACACACACACACACTACAAGGAACGGAACGAACACACACACACACACACACACACACACTACAAGGAACGGAACGAACACACACACACACACACACACACACACACACTACAAGGAACGGAACGAACACACACACACACACACACACACACACTACAAGGAACGGAACGAACACACACACACACACACACACACACACTACAAGGAATGGAACGAACACACACACACACACACACACTACAAGGAATGGAACGAACACACACACACACACACACACACAGACACTACAAGAAGCGGAGCCGGGAGTCCCACTCACCAGAGGAAGGTGGGTATCTGGGGCCTGCGGGCGACATCGAGGTCTGCGGGTGACATTGGGGGGCCTGCGGGAACATCGAGGTCTGTGGGTGACATTGGGGGGGCCTGCGAGAACATCGAGGTCTGTGGGTGACATTGGAGGGCCTGCGGGGAACATCGAGGGGCCTGCGGGGGCATTGGGGGGGAAATTGAGTATGTGGGGGCATGCGGGGGACATCCTCCCCCGAAGGGAAACGTGGCCGGAAGGGGACGGGCTGGATCTAGCAGCTAACTTTGCTAGCGCGCGTGCCCCCACCGGCTGCATCCATGGGGACAGAAGTCAGAGCCCCTGGCAGCGATCGGGGGCAGGGGAGGGGGGAGAGAGAGGCTGACCCAGAGCTGCCAGCCGCCCTCTTCCCCGCGTCAGACAAATCAGGGAGAGGCATTATTTATTTATTAAAAAAAAAAAAAATTTGAAAATTTTGGCGCGAGCAGGGTAATTGATAGAGCTGCAGCACGGCTCGCCAGCGGCCTAAATCCACTCGCCATGGGCGAGTGGTTATTATTATTTGTCGAGCACTGTATATATATATATATATATATATATATATACATATATATATATATACACATGACAAAGTTGAGACATTAGGGGGTCTGGCATAACAACACACAGTATTTAGGATGAAGCCATTTTGTGTGAATATTTCAATACGCCATCTTGTATTGTCTCTGTGAGTCTAATTTCTGTGTTTCATTTCTGTATAAACAAATGTGTGAAGCAGAGAATGGAATGTTTTCGCTCTTAGCTGAATTTATTGATCTTTCCTCATCCAATCAGCTTCAAATTGAAAGTGTAAACAGGCCAGATATTATGAGAAAGCCTCGTTAGTAGTCTAAGATAAACTGTTTCTCATACAATGTGCCAAGTGGCAGAACTGACATCACATTTAACCCCATAATGGTTTTTAGCTGACAGACAGTTATCCAGTATTATTATGTACTAGCTGAGAGACCCGGCGTTGCCGGGATGTAAATGCGTAATAGGTAGTATTATTTATAAATCGTGGAACAATAGGTGACTGTTTGTTGTAAAGGTTGGATAATAATATTGAAAAGAAAGATGGAAGAAAATGTAATACGATGTTGTATAAAAATGGTTTATTGTAACCACACCACAGTACAATGTATATTTTGGTGCCATAAGTGATGTAAAAATCTGGAGTCGTGTGTCCTGCTAGGGGTGTGAGGCGGCGGGTGGCGCGTGGGTTGTGAGTGCTGTCTGCGAGTGGGGGTCCTGCTAGGGGTGTGAGGCGGCGGGTGGTGCGTGGGTTGTGAGTGCTGTCTGTGAGTGGGGGTCTGCTAGGGTGTGAGGCGGCGGGTGGCGCGTGGGTTGTGAGTGCTGTCTGTGAGTGGGGGTCCTGCTAGGGTGTGAGGCGGCGGGTGGCGCGTGGGTTGTGAGTGCTGTCTGTGAGTGTGGGTCCTGCTAGGGTGTGAGGCGGCGGGTGGCGCGTGGGTTGTGAGTGGGGGTCCTGCAAGGGTGTGAGGCGGCGGCTGGCGCGTGGGTTGTGAGTGCTGTATGTGAGTGGGGGTCCTGCTAGGGTGTGAGGCGGTGGGTCAGTGATGTCGGTGCGTAGGGGTGGGAGGCAGCAGGTGTGTGAGGGGAGCGGGGGGGGGGAAGGGGAGCGGGGGGGGAGGGGAGAAGTGGTGGGGAAGGGGGAGGAGGGGGGAGGTGTGAAAGGGGGAGAACGGGGGAGGTGGTGGGAAGGGGGAGAAGGGGGGAGGTGGTGGGAAGGGGGGGATGTGGTGGGAAGGAGGAGGAGGGGGAAGGTGGTGGAAAGGGAGAGAAGGGGGGAGGTGGTGGGAAGGGGGAGGAGGGGGAAGGTGGTGGGAAGGGGGAGGAGGGGGAAGGTGGTGGGAAGGGGGAGGAGGGGGAAGGTGGTGGGAAGGGGGGAGGAGGGGGAAGGTGGTGGAAGGGGGAGGAGGGGGGAGGTGGTGGGAAGGAGGGGAGGTGGTGGGGGAGGGTGGAGGTGGTGGGAAGGGGGGGGAGGGTGGTGGGAAGGGGGGGGAGGTGGTGGGAAGGGGGGGGAGGTGGTGGGAAGGGGGGGAGGTGGTGGGAAGGGGGGGAGGGGGTGAGGTGGTGGGAAGGGGGAGGAGGTGGGAAGGCGGGGGGGTGGAGGCGGTGGGAACGGGCGGGGGGTGGGGGAGGAGGTGGGAAGGCGGGGGGTGGGAGGCGGTGGGATGGCGGGGGGGTGGGGAGGCGGTGGGAAGGGGGGGGGAGGCGGTGGGAAGAGGGGGGGGAGGCGGTGGGAAGGGGGGGAGGCGGGTGGGAAGGGGGGGGAGGCGGTGGGAAGGGGGGGAGTGAGGCGGTGGGGAAGGGGGGGGGAGGCGGTGGGAAGGGGGGGAGGCGGTGGGAGGCGGTGGGGAAGGGGGGGGAGGTGGTGGGACGGGGGGGAAGCGGGTGGGAAGGGGGGGAAGGTGGGAGGCGGTGGGAAGGGGGAGGGGAGGCGGTGGGAAGGGGGAGGGGAGGGAGGTGGGAAGAGGGGAGGCGGTGGGACGGGGGGGAAGCGGTGGGAAGGGGGGGAAGGTGGGAGGCGGTGGGAAGGGGGAGGGGGAGGCGGTGGGAAGGGGGAGGGGAGGTGGTGGGAAGGGGGGGAGGGGAGGCGGTGGGAAGGGGGAGGGGGGGAGGTGGTGGGAAGGGGGGGAGGGGAGGCGGGTGGGAAGGGGGAGGGGAGGCGGTGGGAAGGGGGGGGGAGGCTGTGGGAAGGGGAGGGGGGAGGCTGTGGGAAGGGGAGGGGGGGAGTCGGTGGGAAGGGGGGGGGTGGGAGGCGGTGGGAAGGGGGGGTGGGAGGCGGTGTGAAGGGGGGGGAGGCGGTGGGAAGGGGGGGTAGGCGGTGGGAAGGGGGGTAGGCGGTGGGAAGGGGGGGGGAGGCGGTGGGAAGGGGGGGGGAGGCGGTGGGAAGGGAGGGGAGGCGGTGGGAAGGGGGGGAGGCGGTGGAAGGGGGGGGAGGCGGTGGAAGGGGGGCTGGGAGGCGGTGGGAAGGGGGGCTGGGAGGCGGTGGGAAGGGGGGAGGGGAGGCGGTGGGAAGGGGGGAGGGGGAGGCGGTGGGAAGGGGAAGGGGGGGGGCTGTGGGAAGGGAAGGGGGGGGAGGCGGTGGGCGTGGGGGGGAGGCTGGTGGGAAGGGGAGGGGGGGAGGCGGTGGGAAGGGGGGGGGTGGGAGGCGGTGGGAAGGGGGGGTGGGAGGCGGTGGGAAGGGGGGGGAGGCGGTGTGAAGGGGGGGGAGGCGGTGGGAAGGGGGGTAGGCGGTGGGAAGGGGGGGGGAGGCGGTGGGAAGGGGGGCTGGGAGGCGGTGGGAAGGGGGGCTGGGAGGCGGTGGGAAGGGGGGGAGGCGGTGGGAAGGGGGGGGGAGGCGGTGGGAAGGGGGGGTGGAGGGAGGTGAAGGGGGGGTGGAGGGGAGGTGAAGGTGGGGGGGTGGAGGGGGGGGGGGTGGAGGGGAGGGTGAAGGGGGGGTGGAGGGGAGGTGAAGGGGGGGGAGTGGAAGGGAGGTGAAGGGGGGGGTGGAAGGGAGGTGAAGGGGGGGGTGGAGGGGAGGTGAAGGGGGGGGTGGAGGGGGGGGTGGTGAAGGGGGGGTGGAGGGGGGGGTGGAGGGGAGGTGAGGGGGGGTGGAGGTGGGGGAGGTAATGGGGAGGGTGAAGGGGGGTGGAAGGAGAAGTGGAGTGAGGGGAGGTGAAAGGGGGGGTGAGGGGAGGTGATCGGGGGTGAGGGGTGGGTGAGGGGAGGTGAAGGCCGCTCACTCACCCGTCCGGCAGGTCCCACGTGGATCTGAGGCGGGGAGGCAGCGTGTTGTGGGCCACTCCCCCGCTGTGTCCCGGGCGCTCGCTCGCTCCCCCGCTGACTGTAGCGCGCGCGGGGGGGGGGGGTATCGGGGAGACACTGACACTGAGGGAGGGGAGGGGGGGGGGGTGGAGGGGGGGGGGGGAGGTGAAGGGGGGGGTGGAGGGGAGGTGAAGGCCGCTCACTCACCCATCCGGCAGGTCCCACGTGGATCTGAGGCGGGAGGCAGCGTGTTGTGGGCCGCTCCCCCGCTGTGTCCCGGGCGCCACCATCTTGGGTACTCGGCGCCGCGAGGCAGCCTGCCTGGCCACTGGCTGTTCCCCCGCCGGGGAGGGGGTGAGTTGTAGCGCCGGGGAGGGGGGGGCATGTATATGTGTGTGGGGGGGGGAGAGGTGGGAGATATAGGGGGGGTCTCGCACGGCCGCTGACACTGGGTGGGGGGGGGGTGCTGAAGGGGTAATAATAGTGTGTGTGTCCCACTGACTGTAGCGGCGCCGGGGGAGGGGGGGGGCGGGGTGAAAGCGCGGGAGACACGGGGAGAGGAGGAGGTGCGCGCGGGTGCTGCTAACACTGTGAGCCCCGCTAATGTATGTAGTGTGTGTGTGTGTGTGTGTGTGTGTGTGTGTGTGTGTGTGTCACTGTGTGTGTGTGTCACTGTGTGTGTGTGTGTCACTGTGTGTGTGTCTGTCATTGTGTGTGTGTCTGTCACTGTGTGTGTGTCCCTGTGTGTCTGTGTGTGTGTGTGTCCCCCTGTGTGTGTGTGTGTGTCCCTGTGTGTGTGGTGTTCCCTGTGTGTCCTTTGGCCCGTCACTCCGCCTCAGGCCAATGAGAGGTGTGCGGGGGCGGGCGGGGCCAAGGGACCAATGAGATTTCCCCTAGGGACACCGGACATCCAGGCAGGCAGGCAGGCAGGCAGGCAGGCAGGCATACAGTGCTTTCACTAATATAGTATAAGATTACAAAATGACATCAGCTTTGGTATTGTTATGTATTACAAAATGAGGGTAATATTAGTGACGTTGCAAGCCCCCCCATAAAGGGGTGGAGCTTTAGGTTTTAGGCTATAAATATATGGCATATCGTGTTATTGTTAGAGAGCTTTTGTTTTGAAGCTGTCTCCGTTGTGTACTTGACTTGAATAAATTCACGTGTTATTCTGTTTCAAAATAACCTCAGACTGTGTTTTTTATTTACGCTTTTCTCACACACACCACACACACACACATATATATATACACACCACACATACATTATATATATATATATATATATATATATATATATATATATATATATATATATATATATATATATATACACACCACACATATATATATATATATATATTTATACACACACACCACACATACACAACATATATATATATATACACCACACATATACAAACACACACACATACACACACACACATATACATATGTAGCCCCGGTATTATTTCAGCTCCAGAGATCCCCCTCACGAAGTGCCAAGTGGTCGCGGGTGCCGCCGGAGGCAGCAACGGACCAGCCGGCACAACACAAAGGTGGGGGCCAGAGCAGGGAGCGCTCCGAGCGCTCAGAGTCCCGGTGGCGCACCCGGCTAACGGGGGCTGGCCATTGCAAGTGCTCGCGCATGCGGAGTGATCGCGCATGCGCAGAAGGCTCACAGAAGCCAGTAGGGACTCGCGCATGCGCAGGGAAAGTGTGCACGCGGCCCCAATGGTACAGCAGCCTCCACGGGACTACAAGTACCATGAGGCATAGGGAGAGAGACCCCAGGTGCCTCATGGTGGCCAATGGGGGCCCAGGATTCCCAGACAGGGGAATTGATACATTTCACCGGGCTTTGGAGCAAGGAGTTGGAGCTGGGGAGCAGGAAGGGGAAGGAAGGGTGTAGGAAGCAAGTGGCTCCTGCACCAGGTAAGGTTCCCCAGATCCCAGGCAGGCCCCAATCCCCACCAGGGTAGTGGGTAGTACTGAGGGACGGCCCCCTAGGTTAGGGACCCTGCCCTTAGGTGTAAGTGTGTAGTCTTGTCAGTGGCACAGCTGGCAGTGCTGTGCAAGCTGACAAGAAGGCACAGTGTGTGTGCAGTGTAGCTGCAGGTTCCGTGTGAGTGCAGTGGGTTGCTGCAGGTTCAGTGGTGAGTGCAGTGCGTTTGCTGCAGAGGTTAGGGAGAAGTTAGTCAGAGGGGACCCGGGAGGTGAAGGGAGAGTAGTGTGGGTGCAGGGGGCAGTGACCCACCTGCATAGGACAGGGCTACCCCGCAGGCCCTAGGGAGTATTCCCTGAAGTCACCATAGGTTGCTGTGCTGCAGGGATGGCCTATAGTGAGAGCGAGCATCACCCCTTACTGTGTGGACAGCTAGGGACAAAGGGACAAGCGTGCGGAGCGGTTGCTGGCGAGTCGTCTGGGACCAGATGGCTGGACATTGAGATACAGGAGGCAGACCGCTGATTCATCTGACCCTTTGCGAAGAGGGTACCGGTCACACGCCGTGACCGGAAGGCACTATAACATCAAAGTGCACCAACACCAGTCAACAGGCGCTGATCCTGCCTTAGGCTAAACTTTTTATGAACACCTGAGCGAGTGGTTAAAGAACTGAGCTATACTAAATAGTACCATACATGGACACGGTGTGTGGGGCACATGGTGAGGGGACGGACACGTTACTCCTGATGGAGAGTGGCTGGGCCACTAAGGTTATACGTTAAGGGTTATATTGCTATATTATAGAGTATAAGGTTATCGTACATTATCATACAGTAAAACCAGTTACAATCATTAAAGTGTTGTATGTTTCTTGCCCAGGGGAATCTTACATCACGGGGATCCTGGGTAAGTGGAGGCGCTGCGCTAAGTAAGTGGATAAGTGTTACCCCAGGCTCCCAGCTAGCGGAGGCTCAGATCTCCTGGAGCCGCAGGTGTTGTACAGTGACCAGTAGTTCCTTTGGGAGGGTTCAGAAAAAGGTCTACACATACACACACACATATATCACACACACACACTCACACTCACACCACCTTGCTGCCACCACTGCTCCGGGGACACAACCCCTTCCCCGCCCCCCCCCCCCCCCCGGCGGCCGTGCAACACCCCTGCATCTCCCGCACGGGCAGGGAGGCAGCCATCGTGATCAGGGCAGAAGGGGGACACATCACCCGCTCCCCCCCTCCCCCCCACGGGGGCAGCGCAACCCCCCTCCATCTCCCGCACGGGCAGGGAGACAGGCACAAGGATCAGGGCAAGAAGGGGGGACACATCACCCGCTCCCCCCCCCCCAGCGGCGCAAGCCCCCTTCCATCTCCCGCAGGCTGACAGCCACAGGGATCGGGCAGAAGGTGGCACATCACCCGCTCGCCCCCCCTACACACACACACACACCACCTCTGTGCTGCCTGTCTTGTGCCGGACCGGCTGCAGCCCCATTGGATGGGAGCGGTCACGTGACCGCTCCTCCGCTTCCCCGAGCGACAAATTTCAAACCTGCCGCTCTCGGGGAAGTTTTTCCTTTCCTCCGCACGCATCAGCACGCATGCGAAGGGAGAAACTATAGCCGCGCTGATTACAGATGCAGGGGCTTTGTGCATCTGTTCAGCGCGGCACAGCCCAGCTCAGCGACGCTGAGTGCACTATGTCCTGGGGCCTAAGGAGAAAGGACTTGCAAAAGCAAGAGAAGAGCTTGTTTAAAGCACTCAAATCCATTTGAAATTATTGTATTGTTAAGACTTAACTTTTTTATTATATTCAAAAATAGAAAAAATTGCAAACAAGCACAGACACAACAGGTAAATAAAAGTTGCCAGACTTTACTTATCATCTGAGATCTGACTCCAAAAGACTGTTCATGGTCCCAAGGTTCAGCAAAGTATCCGGCCGCTCCTCCTCCTCTTACCGTGCACCCCAAAACTAGAACAACCTACCGGAGACTCTCACATCCACCACCAGTCTAAGTTCTTTCAAAACTAAACCTGTCTCACATTTTTATCTGGTCTGTAACTGTCACATACGCCCATAATATATATATTATCTCTAACTGTGCATGCTATGTCTTGTATATAATGTATACCCTGCTCACTTATGTAACTATTCGTAACCATGCATTATCATCTTAACTCTATGCCAGGACATACTTGAAAACGAGGGGTAACTCTCAATGTATTACTTCCTGGTAAAACATGCTATAAATAAATTTAAAAAATCATCAACTGACACCCCTTTAAGTTCTATGGTGGGTGATCCCACAGTATAATGAGGTTGAGTCTTGATCGCTGCATCATCTTAATATGGATATATAAAAAGCAAAAACAGGACTGGTTTTCAGATAGATAGATGTATATATATATAAAATAAAAGGAACGGTCTGCTTCTATATATGTAGTTAGTGTATTTGCTAAATAGATAACAATTTGGGGTTATAGATATACATGTTCGAATACATGCCACATCAGAAAAATAAAGATGTCAGTTTTTAATAACTGGTTGATTTAAATAAATCAGGGCTGGTTATCACTTTGTCAAGAGTCCATCTTGTTAGATATTAGTTGCTTATTGCAAGATGTATTGAGAGGTAAGAGTTTAACGACAAGTTGGGTAACAGGACCGGTTTTATCCTATATGGAAGCCAAATGCTTTGTATATCTTTAGGGCATAACAGATGATAGCCTCCCTTATTAATCTCAGGATAGAGGACTCTTACTAGGGCAGAGAGAGTATTAATATATCTCTTGTATCAGGGCAGGTAGAGTATATCGTCAACGTCACATGGGTTTTACACAGAAATAGAGACGTTGTGTATTGTATGTCTTTTCTGGTTTATAATACTTTCCCCAGTTAACTAACTGAATTGGTTACCTAGCTCTAGGGTACTGTCCTGATAGTGATATTACAAGTCAAATTAGATGTGGAGATAGTGATATTACAAGTCAAATTAGATGTGGATTAGTATTGGTATATAGTTAGTTGGTATTGGCCTCAAACACTGGCAAGTTTATACTAAATAAAATAAAAATATTTTTTAACTAGTATTTGATCACAGTAAAGACGATTCACAACATGTAGCTTATAATTAAATGCAGCTAATGTAGTTGTAGCCTATTAGATATGTCTCTCACAAGTGTAGCTGATGATTAGATACAGCTAATATAGTTGCAGCCTATTAAATATGGCTCGGCACTGAGTGGGTTAAGAGTCTGAGCATAGGGGAAGAGTTTATAGTGCTTAGAATGAGTTGTTGATGTTGTATCCACTCCCTTCTCCGTGCCAACTATGTAGTATGTATTCTGGTCCTATTGTATATAAAAGAGAGTTCCTACTCCCCGAGTTCATATAAATATTGAATGCCAATACCGACAACCTGAAATTAACCTCAAGTAAAACGGGAAAATATTGTATAGGATGATTTAGGTAACCTATGTACTACAGTACACACCACACTGGAACAAACAGCTACCATCCACAGGTACTCATCAGGAGCATTGCAACAGGACAGTTCCATAGAATTCGAAGGCGCTGGCTCTGACCTATGTGAATTGAAAAAAAAGACAGGTTGACCTAATGAGAAATGGATACAGCCATAACATCAAAAAAAGCATACCAGAATGCCCTTTAAAAGCTGCAGACCAAGCAATATCCGACATGTGTTTTTTTTTTTAAATAAATCAGTTCTGTACTATGAGAAAATACTTGTAGGATTTTTTTTAAAACAACTCTGAATTACATTTTTAATGCATTATAAGGTAACAAGCATTTTTTTTGTTTCTATAGCAACCATTTACAAAGTCACATTCCCTCACTCTTCTGAAACGAGCTCTGGCACACCCCTTTGTGAGCCCTGCCCTCTCTCTAGCAGTGCACCAATTGTATCAGGAGAAGGAGTGGCTCAGTGAGTAACGACACTGACTGGCACTGAGAGCTTGAAGCAGGGGAGCCTGGTTCATTTCCTGGTGTCGGCCTTGTGACCTTGGGCAAGTCACTTTATCTCCCTGTGCCTCAGGCGCCAGAAAACATAGATTGTAAGCTCCACAGGGCAGGGACCGGTGCTGAAAAAATGTCTCTGTAAGCGCTGTGTACAACTAGCAGCGCTATACAAGAACATGCTATTATTATTATTATTATCTAGTGACAGCCTGGTTACATGATCTTCCCCACAGAACTTTGCATCTTTGGTCCTCTTCTGCTGTACTTACAGCCATTTAGTGAACCCCCGGGCCGAATCTCGCCGATCGATCACAGGAGAACAGATCGATCGGCAACTTAGCTAATTACTTATTGTGTGAATTGTATTGATGCGCATATTAAAAGGGGGTAAAGGCGGGCTTGGACTGCTGCTTTAAAAAGTAAAGGAATCATCTCCTGCATAAGAAAAAAGAAAGTAGAGAGAACACAATTCAGCTTCATAGGACCTTACAATTCAGTGACAAACTATCTACAAAAAACAATGGCACATCCTTTCTAATAGTGATCTAAAGGAAGTGTTAAAAGCAACTTCAACAATAGTCAGTAGGAAGTCTAAGAATGTAAAAGACTTACTGTAGCACACAGCCCTTTAAAAATGAAGACAACACAAGAAAGGATTGGCTCTCTACAAACTCTCGGGACATACACATGCAGGAGTTGTAAAGCCTGTCTATATATTAAATCAAGTAAAACGTTTAAAAAAAAAAAAACATGGAAATACTAAAAAAAATACAAAATAAAGCGTTTTATAGATTACTCCCGTTTTTACAATCTATTTTATAACCAGTCTGTGGGTGAAAATACAGACAATTCCTTAGGTGAATTCTCTACCACATTGGCTCCATCCAAAACGACTTTTAGAGTAGTTAACTATACTACCATTTTCTCTGAACTATATAATAAAGGCTGACTTTAATCCCTCTAGGACACGGGGGCACAAACTTTTTTACCTGCGCCCCCTGCCTGCACTCCCCCCACCCCCCAGGAAAATGTCATGCCCCCCAGTTTGCGCACTCCTGCTCTCGGACATCTGTTGCTGCCGTCTCGCCGCGACCAAATGTCGGCCGGCGTTTCACCATCAGTGAACCTCCGCCACCGGTCACGTCACCACCAAGGTAAGTCACTAACCTTAGCCCTTACCCTAAAACCCCCTAACCTTAACCCCTACTACTAATGCTACCTCTTACCCTAAAAAACTTTTACCCCAACACCCCGAAAGTTAGCCACCCAACCCTTACACCCCAAAAGTTATGCACCCAACCCTAACACCCCAAAAGTTATCCACCCAACCCTAACACCCGTAAGTTATCCATCCCACCCTAACACCCCGAAAGTATATCCACCCAACCCTGACACCCCGAAAGTTATCCACCCAACCCTAACACCCGTAAAGTTATCCCACCCAACCCTAACACCCCGAAAGTTATCCACCCAACCCTAACACCCCGAAAGTTATCCACCCCACCCTAACACCCCGAAAGTTATCCACCCAACCCTAACACCATAAAGTTATCCACCCAACCCTAACACCCGTAAAGTTATCCACTCAACCCTAACACCCGTTGTTATCCACCCAACCCTAACACCCATAAAGTTATCCACCCAACCCTAACACCCCGAAAGTTATCCACCCAACCCTAAAACGTACCTTCTCATAGAAGTGGCTGTGGCGGAGGGCCCCCCGGCAGCCAAATGCCGGCAGGGACTTGGTCACAGAGACGGCCATGACCAAATGTCCCACTCTAGGAGTGATCCCGTTAACCAGTGACTTTTGTGAGTTCTCCCAGTTAGCAGCCACTAAGGCTGAAATTATAGTAGGCGCGCGCCTACCGCTCGAGCAATCCCTGCACTTTACGTCTGAGGCGATGGGGAGGCGTCACAAGGCTGGTTTGTTCTCATTGGCTGAACCGCTCACCTGGCGCGCAAGAAAACCCCCAAATTCATTTGTAGCTTCAAATTTCTGCCGCGCAGTTGCTCTGCATCGCGCTCGCGCGTACTCTGGCCACCCTCGTGACTTCTACAGATTTGTACTCGCGGCACACGATATCGCTATAAACGCAACCTAATGTACAGCATCCAGATCATATATCCCCGCAGTGGGATAAACCACCACAAGTGAATTATAGAGCATTACATTCCCGTTTATAACCAACTGCAACACACACACACACACACACACACACACACACACACACACACACACACACACACACACACACACACACACACACACACACACACACACACACACACACACACACACCTATTGTTTTCTTGCAACGATTTTGCATGTGTTCCCCCTAATTTTTTTTGCCTATTTTTGAATATAATTCTTGTTAATACACTTTATTATGTACTTTTGGGGTACCTAAAGTGTGGCAGCTCTAAGGATCTTGTTGTTCTTTGATAGTGTGTATATCTCTAGATTCAAGCCGGGACACCACCATTATCTATTTCCCAACTATTGTAATAGGGGAGCAGAACTATTCTCCTCATTGAAGCTTCAAAGCGCTATCCCCATTTGTAAAATATATTTATGTTAACCTGTTTGCTGCCAGAGAGGTTAATGGCAATTGTCACTTTGCAGGAGCATACAGTGACTCTTGCCTTCTTCTTAGGCTGCGTTTATAGTGGCGACGGAGTGAGTGACATCACGTGGTGAAACCTGCACTGAGGTCCGTGGCGGAGGCGTGGCGTCACATGAGCAGTTCACCGTCATTGGCTGACTCGCGCACGACAAACATGCTCTATGGGCAGCCTCATAGAGAAGAGGTATGTTTGCGCCGCGCGTGCACACGCGCCGTCGCTGCCACTGTAATCGTGGCTTTATGCTGCGTCCAAAGTGCGAGCGACGGCACGTTCAGAGCAAACAAAATATAGCAGCTCTATAGGGCCGGCCACAGTGAGCGCGAGCGCTCAATGAAGAGCAACCGTGCGGCAGAATTTTGAGCCGACAATTTATTTTTTTTGTCGCGTCACGGGCCAGGTCACGTGAACGTTCAGCCAATGAGGGCGAACCAGCCTCGTGACGTCACGGCCACGCCTCCTCATCGCGAGCGATCCGAGTCCACAGATCGCTCCGTCGCACGCGCACTATATATAAGGCCTCAGGACACCTCACTTCAGTGACCTGTACTTGTGATTTGTAGGGGGGTTTTGGGAGGGGAACGGGGGGGGGAGGGAGGTAGTTGGGGTGGATACACTTGTTGCATTTCCTGCTTAGAAACAAATGGTTTTGCTGCATCTTTAATATATATATATATATATATATATATATATATATATATATATATATATATTTGAGAAGGACTGCGTTTTTGATTGCTTTAATTATTTCCGGTTTTAACTTTTCCCTTGCTATTTTAAATGACACGAGGACAGCTAAATGCATAGTCTTACAGGTCTACATTAGCCTAATAATGATGTTACTTTGTTGTACCGAGAGCAAACGTTCCGGTTTAAAAGTGAAAAAAAATTCTGGTATTTATGTACCAAATTTCAAGTATTATGATGGTTGTACATTTTTTTTTACATTTCACATTTAAAACTTCTTTGTAAACAACATTTGTTATATTGGGTTTTTCAATCCGAGGTGCCTATTCTAGTAGCTCCGAAGTTATCATTGCCAAACCCCTGTTCTCTGTTGCAAATCACTTCTTCAAAGCCACTTCTAGAAAAGTTGACAGCGGTATAACAGCCAAACAGCACGGATTGTACGTGCTGTAGAAGTAGAATGAACTGAGGTTCTGCTAACTCCGTCCCCAGTCTGACTGATGTTTCGCTCTCTCAGCCAAACCCAGATTTCGGGCTGTAGCTGTAACTCACAATAACAATCTCGCCCCCTTTGGGTGGTGGTAAAAAAATTAAAAAAAATGTGAGTTTAGAAGCGGTTTGCACAACGGAGCTACGAGAATTGCAGCTGTGGGCAAAAATGTGAGTGAGGCTTTGACAAAGCGATCAGATTGCTGGCGTCGTAGTGAAACCGCTTCTTAAAAAAGCTTTTTAGAGACTGATTGGACGTGCGAGAAGGGCTCACAGAATAGCAAAGCGTGCCGATCCGATCCGGCACTTTAGAAGTGGTTTGTCACACTTTGGAGGTACAAGAGTAGGCCCCTGAATCTTTATACAGTCGAATCCTGTAGCTCGAGACCGCAAATCACTCATATCTATTTCAGCTATTGCCCCCTCTTAACTATTTTACCGCAGTAATTGTCCTTCATATCTATTGCATCTCAGTACCTGATCCATATATCCATTTTAGTAATAATAATAATAGCATGTTCTTGTATAGTGCTGCTAGTTTCACATAGCGCTTTACAGGCACAGGTCCCTGCCGAGATTACAATCTATGTTTTTGGTGCCTGAGGCACAGGGCAATAAGGTGATTTGCCCAAGGTCACAAAGAGCCAGCACCAGGAATTGAACCAGGTTCCCCTGCTTCAAACTCAGTCACTGTCTTTACTCACTGAGCCGCTCCTTCTCCTCTCCCTTCTCATTTTACCTCAGTAACTGTCCCTTTTAACTATTTTAGATAAAATAACTGCACCTCATCAATTTTACCTCACCAACTGACCCCTTGCTAATTGCCTTTTTACATCATGGCAGGGAAGGGGTTAACCCTGGCTCTGCAGGTCTCTGGCAGGAAAAAGTGGTTAGTCGTTTACCCCAGCGCGTCGTTGATTGGTCGGTAGGATGGCCTATCAGCGTTCCCGTGTTAAAAGACTTGCCATGTGTGTGACGCTGCCGTCACTGTGTCATAATAATAATACAGGTAGGTAGAAATTCTACCCAGAGAATCATACCATTGCATATATGTGCCTGCTTTTATATTTGATGACATGTTGATGCCTGTACCCACAATCCAGCACCATCAGTACCCATCAGCCGCAGTAGGGGCAGAGCAAAGATCAGAGCCACGTGTTCAATGCCATACGTGGCATAGTATTTAATATAACATTATGAGCAAACGCAGCTATTGAAATGTCTGCTGGAGCTCCGGGTGGATAAAATGAAGCAGATCACCTCGATAACGAGCTTTAAATTCACCTGGTGTGTCAGGGTGTTTGACAATCTGGTCTGTTTACTGCAGCTATCTATTCAGTTAAGAGTCAGCCCCAGAGAAGCCCATTACAGAATTAACCCTTTCAAACCTAGACGACCTCACAAACCATTCGGCTGGCAGTGCCTTGCAAGCATTCCCAGCACAGAAAGGATTACATTTTGAGTGGCCTTTCTGTAATCCTATTCCCTTTGTAACTTTTTATGGCAGGGTGAATGTTTAAAGGTGTGATGTGTAGAGGACCTCCTGGGACACACAGATAATCTCTGAGCACTTGTTGAATGTCCCTCTGTCTGAGAGTCTGGTTCCTTTTGCAAAGATAAACATGCATGTCCAGCTAGCTGTGCATATCATGGATACTGGGCTGCAGCCATTTCTGGTCACTGTTACATCTTTTGAAAGACGTCTCCCCCATTTGGAATAATAATAATACATTCTTGTATAGCGTCATGTGTGCAGCACTGCAGAGACATTTTTGTAGTCATGGCGTTCCTGCCCCGTGGAGCTTACAATCATATGTTTTGGTGCCTGATGCACAGGGAGATAAAGTGACTTGACCAAGGAATAGAACCAGGTTCCCCGGCTTCAAACCCGGTCATTGGTTTTCTCTTTTCTTTGGACTGAGTCTCACGCTGATAATATTACTTACTGGGTGGCAATGCCAGTCTCATTCAGGAGTGGCTCAGTGAGTAACGACACTGACTGCCACTAAGTTTGAAGCAGGGGAACCTGGTTCAATTCCCGGTGTCGGCTCCTTGGGCAAGTCACCTTATCTCCCTGTGCCTCAGGCACCAAAAACAAATTGTAAGCTCTGCGGGGCAGGGACTCCGTGACTACAAAAATGTCTCTGTAAAACTAGCAGTGCTATACAAGAACATGCTATTATTATTGTGTACCGAGTGTCACTCATTGCGCTCACATCTCTAGTTGGAAGGCACTTTAAGGGACTTTTTATATATCTCCCAAAGCAGCCAATCTGGTCTTTTTCTTCCCCAACTCCCCATTGATTTAAATGGGGGAATTTCGGCCTCAAAACGTCTTGATCGGACACTTTGGCAGCTATAGAATTAGGCCTGGGACATGGTAAAGCAGACGCTGTTGAGCCGCGCTGAGCAGATGCATTTAACCCCTGCATCTGTAATCAGAGCCGCTTCCGCATGCGTGCGGAGGCTCCGAAAATTTCAGGAGACGGACAGGTTTAAATTTCCGCACTGAGGGGAGCGGAGGAGCGGTCACGTGGCCGCAAACATCCAATGGGAGCGAGGGACTAGCCCCGCCTTCTGACACGCCTTCACCCCGCCTCCACCCCGCCCCCAAAGCGCGCTCACTGCCTCGCCTGCCAGGACGCAAAAAAAGCACCAGCTTGAGCAGGCGAGGCAGAGCAGGAGCGCGGCTCAGCGCGGCCCGAGGCCTAAGGAAAAAGCAGAAGGGGGGATCCACCTTTAAAAAAAACAAAAACCCGGTACCATATTTTCTGTGGCTACCAACTGGAATACTGTGAAACGTATAACAAACGCTACACGGCTACAGCATGCATATAAAAAACAGTACATTTATTTCATACTGTATTAAATAAGACCAGCCAGAAAAATGCTACAGAAAGCTATATAGTGTTATAGCCATCTCCTTGTATCAAGGAGAGTGGGGCAAGAATGGCTATAAATAATGATCTATACTATAATTCTAAGTTTTCCGTTTGTTTGTATGTCAGAAGCATCGGTATCTCACAAACGGCACCACGTAGCACAACAAAACTTTCACTGTACATTCTGCTGCGGATTTGTAGGTCAACACAAATATTTTGAGCTTCCAATGTGACTCACCTCCCAAATTATGGACATTCATAATTTCATAGCAAATCTCGGGGGGCGTGGCTACTAAGGGAGGGGGAGTGTCAGTGCTTCAGTGCTGTGTGTGTCTGATGTGAGATGTGCAGGGGAGATGTGCTGAAGGGGGGGAGGGGGAGAAAATGGAGTGAGTGGGGGGGGAAGAAAATGGAGTGAGTGAGGGGGAAAGAGAAAACGGAGTGAGGGGGAGAGAGAAAACGGAGTGAGGGGGAGAGAGAAAATGGAGTGAGGTGGGGGAAGAAAACAGAGTGAGTGAGGTGGGGAAGAAAACAGAGTGAGTGAGGTGGGGGCAGAAAACAGAGTGAGTGAGGTGGGGGCAGAAAACAGAGTGAGTGAGGTGGGGGCAGAAAACAGAGTGAATGAGGGGGGGGCAGAAAACAGAGTGAGTGAGGGGGGAGAAAACTGAGTGAGTGAGAGGGGAGAAAACGGAGTGAGTGAGGGGGGAGAAAACGGAGTGAGTGAGGGGGAGAAAACAGAGTGAGTGAGGGGGGAGAAAACAGAGTGAGTGAGGGGGGAGAAAACAGAGTGAGTGAGGGGGGAGAAAACAGAGTGAGTGAGGGGGGAGAAAACAGAGTGAGTGAGGGGGGAGAAAACAGAGTGAGTGAGGAGAAAATGGAGTGAGTGGGGAGAAAACGGAGTGAGGGGAGAAAACGGAGTGAGGGGGGAGAAAACTGAGTGAGGGGGAGAAAACTGAGTGAGTGAGGGGGGAAACTGAGTGAGTGAGGGGGGAGAAAAAAGAGTGAGTGAGGGGGGAGAAAACTGAGTGAGTGGGGGGAGAAAATGGAGTGAGTGAGGGGGAGAAAACGGAGTGAGTGAGGGGGAGAAAACAGAGTGAATGAGGTGGGAGAAAACGGAGTGAGTGAGGGGGAGAAAACGGAGGGAGTGAGGGGGAAGAAAATGGAGTGAGTGAGGGAGGGACGGTGAGAAAACAGAGTGGGGGGAGAAAACAGAGTGGGGGAGAAAACAGAGTGAGTAGGGGGGAGTAAACGGAATGAGTGAGGGGGAGAAAACTGAGTGAGTGAGGGAGAAAACAGAGTGGGGGAGAAAACAGAGTGAGTGGGGGAGAAAATGGAGTGAGGGGGGGAGAAAATGGAGTGAGTGGGGGGAGAAAATGGAGTGAGTGGGGGGGGGAAACCGAGTGAGTGAGGGGAGAAAACTGAGTGAGGGGGAGAACATGGAGTGAGGGGGGAGAAACCTGAGTGAGTGAGGCAGGAGAAATGGAGTGAGTGAGGGGGGAGTGAGGGAGGGGGGAGAAAATGGAGTGGAAGGGGGGAGAAAATGGAGTGAGGAGGGGGAGAAAATGGAGTGAGGGAGGGAAGGGGGAGAAAATGGAGTGAGGGAGGGAGGGGGAGAGAAAATGGAGTGAGGGAGGGAGGGGGGAGAAAATGGAGTGAGGGAGGGAGGGGGGGAGAAAACAGAGTGATGGGGAAATGGAGTGAGGGGGGGAACTGAGTGAGTGGAGAAAGCAGTGAGGGGGGAACGGAGTGTGGGGGACACAGAGTGGGAGGGGGGACACAGAGTGGGAGGGGGGACAGAGTGGGAGGGGGGACAGAGTGGGAGGGGAACAGAGTGGGAGGGGGGAGAAAGGAGAGAAGGGGGATAGAGAGAAAGGGTAAAGGAGAGAAAGTAGAGGGGGGAAGGGAGAGAGAGAGAGGGGGGTTGAGGGGGAGGGAAGAGGGGGCAGGGAGAGGGGGGCGGGAGAGAGAAATGGGAGGGAGAGAGCGAGCAATGGGGGGAGAGAGAGCAATGGGGGGAGAGAGGGGAGGGAAGGTTGCAGAGAGAAAATGGAGACACAGAGAGACACACACACACACACACACACACACACAAAGAGACAGAGAGAGACACACACACAGACAGACACACATAGACAGACACACACACGCACGCACATAGACAGCCCTCTCCCCTAATAGCCAAACCCCCTCCCCCCCGCTCCTGCTCTAAAAAAATTGCAGGACAGCCGATCGCTCATGCTTGGAGAGCTGGGGACGTCACCGCTCTCAAGGATGAGCAAGCTCAGCGGCAGCGTGGCCGCAGCCTAAAGCAGCGCGGGGAAGTGTGCCGGAAGCGGGGGGGAGGGGGGACGGGGAGATGTGCTGGCAGCGGGGGGAGATGTACCAACAGGGGGGGGGGATGTGGCGGCAGCGGGGGAAGATGTACCAGTGGGGGGGCGGGAAGATACATTCCCCGGGCAAAGCCGGGTACAAAAGCTAGTGTATTATAAATTCCCTTTACTGTATTGTCTCTTGTAAAGTGCCAAGTACAGCTGTGGGCGCTATAAAGATATACATACATTCTTGTCCAAGTTATTATCTCAGACCTAAATGGCGTCTCATCCCTTGGTCATGGACATATTAAGTCAAAATGTCAATATTTATCGGTATCTCTATATAGCACCCTTGCTAGAACTTCCTGTGTCCCTGCATGTCAGCCCTGGTACCTGCAGGCAGTGTAAAAGGTTAAATCCTCACAAGGCCTCAGTACACATGAGTTGCTAGACTGTTGTGTCTATTATGTTGTACTTTGGAAGGTGGCCCTGCCTTAGTTTGGAAATTGCTAGATGGTCACATGTATATGGTGTGACCAGGTTGCAACATTTATTCTGCCCAGATACTGGGGCAGAGTGTTGGCCATGCCCCTGGGTATAAAGGATGGGGATCCACCATTTTGTATTCAGACCCCAGGGAGGATTCCAACATCATCAGGGAAGAGCCCATTTACCATCAGGAGATCCTAGAGGGACTCCAGGGAGGTCTCCAGGGTAACCTGACCTGCAAAGGACATCTTTATGTTTTTATCATAGCGATAGTAACCCAGTTTAGGGGCTTCCAAAAAAGAAATCTGACGGCGAATATACTGGAGGGAGTAGTCTCCATCTGCAGGACTAAGAAGAGACCTGGGTGGGCTGCTGACAATTCCTAGGCTAGGGGATTTCGGTCTCTGTCAGGCAGGGCAAAAGGCTCTTAAATGAGATGAGCCATTAGAAGGCTCGTAGTGTGAGGAGCTGGCGGAACTATTTCTGATATGCTAAATCTGTTCTGGTCACAAGAGTTGTGCCTCTTCATCAATGCCTGCGCATGGGCAATTATTCATGCTCCTCATACAAAGCCAGCACGGATCCAGCTGCCCTGAGAGGATCCAAAACCTGTCCTGTTGACACAATCAGGTGAGCTGCTGAGCACTGACATGACTTTATTCCAAGCTGTTTAATGCCACAGAGACTGTTTCTGTCTCCTCCCTTTTCACTGTACACCCTATCCCTCATGCTGGGGCGGGGTTGGGGTGTTACATCTAGATTTGTGAATTGGAACAGTGAGGAGATATTTTTGCATTCATGTTGAATATGGATTATAGTTGTGAGCACCGCTCCCAAACCCCCCCCCCCCCAAAAAAAAACACTTGATGGAACTTGAAAAAGTGCAGAGAAGAGTCACCAGATTAATAAAGGGGATGGACATTCTAACTTATGAGGAGAGGCTAGCTAAATTATATTTGTTTACATTAGAAAAGAAGCGTCTAAGAGGGGATATGATAACTATATACAAATATATTCAGGGTCAATACAAGGAGCTTTCAAATGAACTATTCATCCCACGGGCAGTACAAAGGACTCAGGGCATCCCTTAAGGTTGGAGGAAAGGAGATTTCACCAGCAGCAAATGAAAGGGTTCTTCACAGTAAGGGCAGTTACAATGTGAAATCCATTACCCAATGGAAACAAAGTTGAAGATCGATGCAGCAACCACTCTAAAGGGCTGGACTGGTCATATTCTCCTTTGAGAAAGGGCAGTCTATGCCCGAAACGCATGGGAGGAGGTTCCCCTATTTTTGTTTGTCCTGAGTGTCCCTTTTTATGTAGTTTAATAAACATTTCCAGTTTTTAATCTCCCCCCTGGTGAGTCCCAGTCCTTTGGAGTGGTTGCTGCATCCATCTTTAACTTTGTTTCCACTGTACTTCGGATCGTGCCCGCGCCGTGGAGTGACGTCACTATCCCTCTTGGTATACGTGACGCCGGGAGAGAGAGCGAGAACAACGGAGGACGGCATCATTGTGAGTACAAGCAATTCCACACCGATCCAACTATACTGTGCATCATGCAGCTGGTAATTTAAATATATTACAGACTTGCTAGCAGTTATCTCTCCAACTCTCTCCCCTCTCATTTCTCCATCAGTCTCCATTTAACATTATACTAGGCTTTTTGCTACTGGGCTGTCTGCCTTTGCGCTACACAGACGGCTTTTTTCTATTTCCATTACCCAATGGGACTGAAGGCAGATACAATGAATATCTTCCACAAAAAAAAAAATTTTTTTTTTTTTTTTTAGAAAGGTAAAGTATACGGGGATATACCAAATAAGGGAAGAGACCGGAGTCCAAGAGAGAATTCTCCACAGTTGGAGACAGGCAAGACAGATCCCAATTGTATGCACTCACGTTACCTAATGGTATCTGTCTCAAAGAATGGAGCGCATGTGTAGGACGCAAAAGGACTTAGTGGCCATGGTAAATGATAGAATAGGATGAAAGATGCAGAGCCTTCCTCCCAAATTAATATATAGTAACGAGGCCCCCCCCAATGCAAGCTAATGAATAATATGGCCAGGGAAGATGCTAAAACATACATTTTAATGGGATACACTAAAATGGGGAACAAAGGATATAAACATTTATGATGAGTGAAAATATATACAGTGGAAATAAAAGGCGTACTCTCTGATCGACAGGGTCTGAGAGACCCCTACAAGGTTCCAGCTGTGCTGGGAAGACACTATATTAGGATGAAAGGGATATCTTACAGGTGCTGTTCCAATGACAGTGTCTCAATGTCGAAGTAGCCTCCGGTAGGCTTAGAAGTGTAATGTAATCACATACAATTACTTTTTGTTAGATATAATTTGCCCGAGTGCATTCAGTTTGTTGCAAATCCAGTATTGCTAAAGGGGCCTGTTACTACACAAGTTCAAAATGTTTGCCATTGGAAATAGTGAAGTGCACATATGTACCACATCTCAAATTAAACACAGGTAAAATTGTGTGTTCAAGAGCAAGGTACCTGGGTTTCAATAGTACCCTCGTATGAATACAGATTGTGGTTTATAATTCAGTAAGATTAACATTGGGTTTTATTGGATGATATTACAGCATGTTAATGGTCACTGGTTCACCAAAGATGATCTGCCATTATATACACTTTAGTTACCAGAATAGCATTAAAAATAAATGAAAGTAATTCCAACCCCTGGTTTAAAGATAAAAGTCTGGGAAAACAAAAAATTCAATTTTGTTCGCATTCTTCTTAGAGTTAATAAAATACTACATAAGGACAGGAAATTACAGCCATTTTTTAAAGTGGCAAAAATGTACAAACCAATCGGGTATCGCTATATGTAGGCGATGCAAGCAGAGGTAAGTCCAGGAGACTGGGTGTTGGTGAAACAAGTAAAGGTTTTTATTCAGCCACACGGGTCACCAGCGACATTCAGCTTTTCAAAATGCAGCCCAGCACATGTGTCTATTTACATATATACAAAGTAGGTCTTCTGTTTTTCTGGTCAGGGACCCATACCTGAGAGGGCACGGGGGCACCTGGGCACCCCGGCACCCTCCTCCCAGCAGCAGACAGTGTGCTTTGACTGTCTTGGCATTTTAAAGGCCTTTCTGACAGGCTTCAGCTGTGCTCGTTAATCCCCTGTCTTTACCAGGAAGGTGTTAACCCATCGCTAGTTCCAGGGGTGCTGAGCCACCCCATACGACGGCTGCAGACGCTATTGTGAGGAATCCACTCCTGGCTTTTCTCGTAGCCTTGCAGGGTGCTGTTGTTCTCACTAAATTCCCACTTTGCAATCAACAGCAGCTGAGCGGGCTATCAGTGCAACCTAGCCTTGTACTTAGTAATTGGAGCAGTGCCCTGACACCCTCCTCCTGGGATTGGCCCGCTGGCCTTTAAATACTGCATTCCCACTATGCTTCTCTGCCGAGCATAATCCTTCTTGGATGTTATCTGTGTTTTGCCACAAGCCTCCTGGCTTGTTATCTCTCATTACTAATCTCTGTTGTTTATTGTTCCTGTTCGTTGTACCTGTTCCGGTTTCCACGTAGCCTGCAGCTACTTCGCTGAGGCCTGGTTTCCTCTCTTCTCAGCGAGCCTGGACCCTGCAACCTGCTGCATACTCCTCTTGCAGAGGTTACTGTTTTGACCCCGTGGCCTGCTGCTCTTTCTCCCTTCGCAGAGGCCAGCTTGAACTCCTGCGCTGAAGCATTGGTTTTCCAGTGCTGCTTGGCGGTGTGCTCTCTCCGGTCAGCCTTCTCTCTGCTGAACTCTGGTCAGCCTTCTCCTCGCTGAGACCAGTACCATGGGCCGTGGACGCCACTCACGCAGACCCCGCTCCCACCCCGCTGCTACTATGCTGAAGCAGGAGGACCTGCTTGATTTCCTGTTTCTGATTCCTTGCTACGACTACAACTACCCGGATGTCTTCTATCCAGACCCTGGTTCGGCCATTGACTGAACTGTCTTCTCCTACCCCGACTTTGGCACGTCCAACGACTTCGCTGACCTCTCCAGTCCTAAACCCAGCCTGTTTGATTATGAACTTCGCACTCCGGACCAGTCTGCGTGGTCTAAGGTCGGTGATTTCATAACCCAACCTCAGCCCCACTATCCGGCCCCGGTTTGTGGCGAGCACAGTCGTAACAGTATGCTCGGCCCCACAAAACCGGACCGCGCCATGGCGGGGGTTGGCAATTTTCCAACCAGTCCCACTGTAAAGGCCAGTATCTGTGTGAAATATTACCCCTGATTGAAGATCAGTTTATGTATGCAGGTTTAACCCCTTTGCAAAGACAATGCCGTAATGATCTCATTATTAAGGCTTACTGCCTCCAGAACTTAAAACAGTCTCTGGCCGCTTGTGTTCGCTCCCCTTTAACCTGGGATAACGTGTACCCTATGGAACTGGCCAACGCCTAAGAGGCACTCTATGCCCTGGCCTTATCATTGGACATTCACCTAGTACAGCAGGGCGCCCTCCTCATGTTGGCTCAGGCTCAAGATACACTCCATGTACTTTCATTAACACTTGACATTTGCATAAAAGAACAGGACCCCCTCCTCGCCAGCTACGCTGCTGCTTGGCAGTTCCCCTGTGCTGACAGTCCTGTTGCTAAACCTGTGGGGGTACCTCCCTCTCCTAAAGATGACGAAGCCGCCCCACTATCACTGCCCCCTAAGGTTGAAGCTGCCACGGTCTCTAGCCCTGATTGCACCTCCCGTTACTTAGACTCCAAGGATATGTCTGCGTTAACCCCTGCCAATCAGCCCTGTGAGGTTCCCGTGGAGTATACTTGTATTTCCCAAGCCAAAACTATGGCTCTAGTGTCTGAGAATGAACCCCTTCTGCTCCCAATTTCTAACTCTGAATCCCTAACTCCTATCCCTGAGGTTTTTCCTGCTTTAACCCCTGCTAGGCAGATCTGCAAGACCCCCACTGTAACTCAATGTTTTTTCTCTAGAGTCAGAGAATGAACCCCCTCTGCTTTAACTTCCTAAATCAGAATCTCTAAGCTCTGTCCCCGAGGTTATTTCTGTCTTAACCCCTGCGGGTCAGCCCTATGAGCCCCCTTGGTAAATCCCTGTAGTCCGAAAGTCAAGGACACCTCCTTAGCTCCAGAGGATGAACCCCTTATGTCCCCAATTTCAGAGACAAATCTCCATTCTTCTTGTTCTCGGGTACTATCTGCCTTAACCCCTGTAAATCCTTGCTGCCCCCAGGCTAATGTGTCCTTCTTTGCATCTGAGAATGAACCCCCACGTCTCACAGCAGGGGTTGCACTGAATGACTCCCCTAATGTTCAAGTTGCTGAGCCTTTGGATACTCCTTACTATAAGTCCCCTGGCTCAGCTAAAATTCTCGGGGCTGTGCCCCCTGAACCTTCAGCAAGAATACCGGTTCAAGTTAAAAGTATTCTGGAACCGTTTGTTTCCCTAAGCCTATTCGCAGAATCCCCACTCCTAGGTATTCCGCTGACCCCCTCTGTCAATCAGAGAGCTGAAATCCCTGCTTCTGAGCATAGACCCCTTTTCATGGAATCTGTAGTCGTTTCTGATGTCCCAGACACTCCTTCCCAAATACCCACTTCAGAGACCAGCACAGTTCTGGTTGCCCCCCTTGTACTGTCTGTGTTCTCCTCTTCACAAATCCTAGGGTTAAAAGCGAACAGTGCACATTATGCCCCTTCCCAAGTGACCCCTTCTGAGATCAGCATATCGGTCGTCACCCCCTTAGCACAGTCAGAAACCACCCTGCCTTCATTACAAATTCAGGTATTTAAATCAGGGCTACCTTTTCTTCCTTCCCTTGCTAATCTCCAGTCCCTTAGCACTGCATCTAAAAGTGCCCCAGCAACATTTGGGTTAATCTATGCTAAGGTTAGAACTCCTGTGTTTAAGGGAACTTTCTCACACGTGCCCAGCAGACCCAGAACTCCCATGATTGATTCTAAGTCACTTTCCAATGCATCTGATTTTTCCACTATTGAACCTCTGACTTCCACTTCACTGACTAGCAGTTGCGTTATTAGAATTTTCACACTATTAAACATACCTATTTCTCAGTTTGTCATGACAAATACCCCTGTTAGGACCCTTGCAGTTTTGGATAAGACTCTTTTTGCTTCTGTGGTCTCTGCTATTAAGAGTTTCCCCGGTTCCAACTTACCGCTTATTGACTCTCTAACCCCCACCTTTATTCCCCCAGTACCCGTCACTGATTCTCAGACTCCAGCTCCTGATGGTAGCTCCCCTCCCCCCGCTGTCCCTGCACTGCCTGATTCTCAAGTTCCAGATATTAAAGCTCCAGAGCCTATTCATACCCCCACTCCTATGACAAGTACGATGCCCCTGGAGTTCATTGCAGCACAGAGTCCGCCCCATACGGCTTTTCAAATGATCTCTGCAAGGACCAGTATACCTTCCCCGGACTCTGGTGCCATATCTGAAGTAACCCTTGCCGCGCTCCAAATTCCCAGTGCGGGAGTGCATTCTTTTTTCACTGACTGTTCTGTGGCCCCCGAAGTACCCCAGAATGACTTTAAGAATGGGGTTTCTCTCCCTATTGTCTCTAGAACTTCACATGCTGCCTTGGTGTTACGCCGGTGCTGCCCGCAGACCAGACTCGTCCCTTATACTGAGGTGGGGACGTATATGTGCACGCACCCGCAGAAGAAGGAGCGTGTCCGGAGTGTGGTGTTTTGGCGTTGCCAGGCCAGGTGTGAACAGGTGTAGCAATACTTGCCGGTAACAGTACTGAAGAAGCGAAGTGGATGCCGTTAGCCAAAGGTCGGGGAGAGAGAGATCCGGAAGGTCGAGGTCCAAGCTGAGGTCGAGGGATGGAAGAAGCTGCAGGGTCGAAAGGGAACCGGGATCCAGAGCCAGGTAAGTACGTCCGCCAAGCCGGGTAGTAACCTGAATGCTCGAAGACAAAGGGAGAGCCAGAATAGACGTCTGTAGCAGAGACTATGTCGAGCGATGTGAGAGAGGCAGAACAGGCATTAAGTACTGTGGCTGACCAATGGTTAACGGAGGCAGGCCTGGAGGAGCCCTAGGAGCAGTCCAGGATTGGTTTCCATACTAGGCTGCCAGGTGATAAGGTTTAGGGTTAACTAGTAACCAGCGTGTGGGAGGGAGGTGTGGCTTCACTGCAAGAGCAGTGAATAAATTAGCTGGTGCTGGAATGTGTTCCATAACAGCAGGGGATGAGCTGCAGAAGCAACGGCAGGCAGCCGAGCACCAGCCCCGCGCGGGGCAGCAGCACGACGGGGAGGACGGGGAATTCCCCTCAGCAGGGAGACCGGGCGAGGAGGGAGCCGCACAGCCGGGGGAGTGGACAGAGGTGAGGGGAGGTCACGCTGCGACCGACGTGACCCCCGAGTCCTCACAGTACCCCCCCTTCAGGGTCGGCCTCAGGACGATCCTTCCATGGCTTGGATGGAAACTTTTTCCGGAAGCGTTTAAGAAGTCCTGGTGCGTGGATGTCGTTAAGAGGTACCCAAGACCTCTCCTCGGGTCCGAAACCCTTCCAATGAACCAAGAAATGGACTTTCCCTCTGGAGAGACGGGAATCTAGTATGGTCTGGACCTCGTACTCTTCGTTGCCCTGTATGATCACAGGATCTGGTTTAAGAGTGTGGTCCGGGAACAGAGGGCTAGAGATGAACGGTTTGAGAAGTGATGTATGGAAAACATTAGGAATTCGCATGCTTGGGGGTAGTTGAAGACGAAAAGCCACCGGGTTAACCTGCTCCATGATAGGAAATGGCCCCAGAAACCTAGGAGCCAATTTGGGGGAAGGGGTTTTGAGGCGGATATTTCTAGTAGACAACCAAACCTTGTCCCCTGGTGTGTAGTTGGGTGCAGGTCGGCGACGGCGGTCAGCCTGGACTTTAGAAGACAGGGAGGCCCTTTGAAGTGCAGATTGAATTCTGGCCCAAGAGTCCTGTAGGAGGGAGATGTGTTCATCCACAGCTGGAACTCCAGAGGAGATCTTGGAAATAGGTAGGCAAGCCGGGTGATAGTTGTAATTAATAAAGAAAGGTGTCTCACCAGTGGATTCATTCCTGGTGGAATTAAAGGCATACTCAGCCCAGGAAAGCTATTCCGTCAAGTCATCCTGTGAGTCAGAGACGAAGCACCTTAAATACTTCTCGAGAGATTGATTGACCCTCTCGGTCTGTCCATTAGACTGAGGGTGATAACCCGAAGAGAAGGAGGAAGCAATGCCCAGTCTTCTTGTGAAGGATCTCCAGAATCTGGAAACAAATTGAGAGCCACGATCCGATACGATGGATGTGGGTATGCCATGGATCCGGAAAATTTCTTTGGAGAAAATATCGGCTAGGGCGGGTGAGGAGGGTAATCCTTTGAGAGGAATAAAGTGTGCCATCTTGGAAAACCGATCCACTACTACTAGAATAGTGTTCATGCCATTCGACCTAGGCAATTCGACAATAAAATCCATGGATATGTGGAACCAGGGGTGTTCCGGGATGGATAAGGGCAAAAGAAGACCATGGGGTCTCTGGCGAGGAATCTTGTTGCGTGCACATACCGGACAGGCCCGGGTAAACTCAAGAATAGATTTGGCCATATTGGGCCACCAAAAGGTACGACGGATGAGATCCAAAGTCTTCTTGTAGCCTGGGTGTCCTGCCGAACGGGAAGCATGTCCCCATTCCAGAATCTCCGGAATAAACTTAGCCTCCACGTATAAGGTATCCTTCGGGATCTCAAGATCGCTAGGAAGGTGGCTTTGAGACTTGATGGTCCTCTCAAGATTTTTGAATGTAGCGACCGCGAGGATTTTTTGTTTGGGTAGGATAGACTCTGAAGTTTTCTCTGGTCTCTCATTAGAAGAATATTGTCTAGAGAGAGCATCCGCCTTGACGTTTTTAGTGCCGAGAATGTAAGACAAAATAAAATTAAACCTGGAGAAAAATAACGACCGGCGGGCTTGGCGGGGGCCTAAGCGACGGGCATTCTCAATGCATAAAAGATTTTTGTGGTCCGTGAGAATAGTGAACTGCTTTTTTGACCCCTCCAACAGATGTCTCCATTCCTGAAGTGCCAACTTGACGGCCAAAAGTTCTCTATTGCCCACATCATAGTTCCTCTCAGCTGGGGAAAACTTCTTCGAGAAAAAACCGCAAGGGTGAAGTTTATCCTGGGGAGAAAACTTTTGGGATAGGACAGCGCCAGCCCCGCAGTCTGAAGCATCTACCTCTAGGGTGAAAGAAAAATTAGTGTCCGGGTGTCGAAGGATGGGAGCTGAGACAAAAGCTTGTTTTAGTGTTTCAAAAGCTATGACTGCCTCAGGAGACCAAGACGAAGGATCAGCTCCTTTTTGGGTCAGTGCTGTGATCGGGGCGATGATTGTGGAAAAGTTACGGATAAACTTCCGGTAATAATTGGAAAAGCCTAGGAACCGCTGAATAGACTTGAGGGAGTTAGGTTACGGCCAATCAATTACGGCTTTAAGTTTCTCAGGATCCATGGCCTATCCCGTGTTAGAAATAATATATCCCAGAAAAGAGGTGGTAGACTGGTGAAAGAGACATTTCTCCATCTTGGCAAACAAACGGTTCTCTCGGAGATGGGAGAGTACAAACTTGGTATGGATGATATGGTCCTGTAGATTCTTGGAAAAGATAAGGATGTCATCCAAATAAACAATTACAAATTGATTAAGGACATCCCGAAAGACGTCGTTGATAAAGTCCTGAAGAACCGCCGGAGCGTTGCATAATCCGAAAGGCATCACAAGATACTCATAGTGGCCGCTACGGGTGTTGAAGGCAGTCTTCCATTCGTCGACCTCCCGGATGCGAATGAGATTATACGCCCCGCGAAGGTCAAGCTTGGAGAACACGTTAGCACCTTGAAGTCTGTCGAATAATTCAGAAATGAGAGGAAGTGGGTAACGGTTCTTCACCGTGATGCGGTTTAGTCCCCGGTAATCAATACACGGTTTGAGAGTACCGTCCTTTTTCTTGACGAAGAAGAATCCAGCTCCTGCGGGTGAATTGGAGTGCCGAATAAAGCCCCGTTTAAGGTTCTCACGGATATATTCGTTCATGGCTTCCGTCTCAGGAAGAGAGAGGGGGTAAGATTTGGATTTGGGCAATGTATATCCAGGTACCAAGTCTATAGGACAATCGTAAGATCTGTGAGGAGGTAGTAGTTCGGATTGGGTTTTGCAGAAGACATCCAGAAAAGCAGCATACGGAGCAGGCAATCCTCTCCTGGGGTTGGATGCATTGGCCAGTAGTCGATGCGGAAGTACGGCTGGTGGAAACGGCTCCTCCGACCTCGACCTCCAAGCAATAGGATCTTGGGATGTCCAGTTGATGAGAGGATTGTGCTTCTGTAACCAGTTTAAGCCGAGAGTGACCGGAGTTCCGGGGGCGTGGATTACATCAAAGGCCAAGGTCTCCTTGTGTGAATGAGAGGAAAGGTTGATGGGGCAAGTCTCCAAGGAAATATATGCCGGGGTGAGTGGACGCTCGTCAATCCCGACCAAGGCAACGGGAGACTTCTTCCTAACGAGTGGAATCTGGTTCTTTTCAGAGAAGGCTTGGTCCATGAAATTTCCTCCCGCGCCGGAATCGATAAATGCCGCAGTGGAGGTACGGAAGGTAGGACCAGAGAGAGAGACAGGAATGGTCAATTTCTTGGGAAGTTCCTTCCTGGAAAGGGGACAAGGAGATTTAGCACCCAGGGAGAGCCCCTTCGTACTCACTGGGTTTGGTCGTTTCCCGGGCGTAGTGGACATTCACGGATCAGATGCTCGGAGGATCCGCAGTAATAACATAATCCACCGACTTGGCGAGCTTGCTGTATTGGTGTCCGGGAACGCTGGACTCCAAGTTGCATCGGCTCCGGAGCCTCCAAAGCGGGTAGCGGGGAGACGTCAGGTCCTGTGGTTGAAGAGAATCTCGGAAAAGGAGCACGGAAGGGTGTAAATCGGGGAAGCTGGCATTGGAGGCGACGTACCTGAAGGCGCTGATCCACTCGATTGGCCTGGGAGATGAGTTCCTCCAGAAGCCCTGGCCTGGGTTGTGAGGCGAGCTCGTCCTTGACGGAATCCGTTAAGCCTCGCCAGAAGACTGAGACTAAAGCCTCCTGGCCCCATCGTGTCTCAGCTGCTATGGTCCTGAACTCCAAGGCATACTGGGCCATGGAACGACGTCCCTGGGAAAGTTCAAGCAAAGAGTCAGAGGCAGTTTCTTGGCATGCGGGGGTATCGAAGACCTGTCGAAAGTCTCGTCTAAAGGCTGCGTAATCACGGGTGACATCGAGACGGAGTTCCCAAATTGGGGAGGCCCATGCCAGTGCTTTCCCTGTAAGCAGGCTGTACACATATGCCACTTTCTTGCGACCAGTGGAGTACTGCTGTGGAGCCATCTCAAACTGGATCTCGCACTGATTGAGAAAAATGCGACAGGCGTGTGGATCCCCTGCATACGGTTTAGGTGCAGGGATCTTCGGGCCAGAAATCGCGGCAGTACCCGGTTCTGGCGACAGTGGCGGTGCGGTCCCAGGTGGTGCCTGAAAAGAAACGTCCTGTACCTGTTGAGTGAGGAGAGCCATTTGGTCAGTAATGGCCTGGACTTGTTGATACATGGCCGTCATCATGGAGGCCATGTCAGTCTGGTCTGCGTCTTGTGGGCTCGACATAGTGTTACGCCGGTGCTGCCCGCAGACCAGACTCGTCCCTTATACTGAAGTGGGGACGTATATGTGCACGCACCCGCAGCAGAAGGAGCGTGTCCGGAGTGTGGTGTTTTGGCGTTGCCAGGCCAGGTGTGAACAGGTGTAGCAATACCTGCCGGTACCGGTACTGAAGAAGCGAAGTGGTTGCCATTAGCCAAAGGTCGAGGAGAGAGAGATCCGGAAGGTCGATGTCCAAGCTGAGGTCGAGGGATGGAAGAAGCTGCAGGGTCGAGAGGGAGCCGGGATCCAGAGCCAGGTAAGTACGTCCGCCAAGCCGGGTAGTAACCTGAATGCACGAAGACAAAGGGAGAGCCAGAATAGACGTCTGTAGCAGAGACTATGTCGAGCGATGTGAGAGAGGCAGAACAGGCATTAAGTACTGTGGCTGACCAATGGTTAACGGAGGCAGGCCTGGAGGAGCCCTAGTAGCAGTCCAGGATTGGTTTCCATAATAGGCTGCCAGGTGATAAGGTTTAGGGTTAACTAGTAACCAGCGTGTGGGAGGGAGGTGTGGCTTCACTGCAAGAGCAGTGAATAAATTAGCTGGTGCTGGAATGTGTTCTGTAACAGCAGGGGATGCGTGCGTGCGCAGAAGCAACGGCAGGCAGCCGAGCACCAGCCCCGCACGGGGCAGCAGCACGACGGGGAAGACGGGGAGGTCCCCTCAGCAGGGAGACCGGGCGAGGAGGGAGCCGCACAGCCGGGGGAGTGGACAGAGGTGAAGGGAGGTCACGCTGCGACCGACGTGACCCCCGAGTCCTCACACTTGGACTCGGTGGCCTCCACTCTCAAGACAATACAGTCTCTCACTGAGGATTCTACAGTATTTGGGAGCTCCACTACTGATTGCTTCTCTGCCACTACAAACTCATGTTTATCTCTCTCGGAACCTTCTGTTGTGCCTATTGTTTCCCCTGTGTTGGAAATACTCAGTACGTACCCCTAGATTTCGGTCCCTAAGCCTGGTTTACTGCTTGCCTTGTCATCTACTATACCAATACCTGGCAATGCACCCACCCACCCTATACCCTCGCTGACCTGGAAAACCTCTGGAGGAGAAGACCCTCTCAAATACCTACGTGCAGATGTCAGCAAAGACTTTGTCTGTCCGGAAGGTTGCCCTGGTATACTCTATCAACTATCGGTGCCTCTTGTCCTGAACTTTGGTACCATTACTAGGAACTGGGCTTCAAGCGGGGGCCCATCTGCCGTTTCTGCTCCGGAACCCCCTGGTTATTCACAGCCTTGGATTTCCAAGCCATTTTGCGTGGCGTGCCACGTACCAATAATTTCTCTACCATCACTCTCATATCCTAAGTTTGTACTCGCCAATGAACTGCTGGTTTACGGATCCCCTTCTCGCCTAAAACAGTTTAGGAATAACTCCATGTCTCCGAAACCAATGAGTGCCCACGAGTCTCTGGACCACAACTCTACTCTCCATCCTGGACAGTTCGGGAACTATTCCAGGTCCCCCAACTCGATGAGTGGTCATGTTCGCCCGGAGGTCTCACCTGAAGGGGGGGGTACTGTGAGGAATCCACTCCTGGCATTTCTCTTAGCCTTGCAGGGTGCTGTTGTTCTCACTAAATTCCCTCTTTGCAATCAACAGCAGCTGAGCAGGCTATCAGTGCAACCTAGCCTTCTACTCAGTAATTGGAGCAGTGCCCTGACACCCTCCTCCTGGGATTGGCCTGCTGGCCTTTAAATACTGCATTCCCACTATGCTTCTCTGCCGAGCATAATCCTTCTTGGGTGTTATCTGTGTTTTGCCACAAGCCTCCTGGCTTGTTATCTCTCATTACTAATCTCTGTGGTTTATTGTTCCAGTTCATTGTACTCGTTCCTATTTCCTCGTAGCCTGCAGCTACTTCGCTGAGGCCTGGTTTCCTCTCTTGTCAGAGAGCCTGGACCCTGCTACCTGCGAGCCTGGAACCTGCAACCTGCTGCATACTCCTCTTGCAGAGGTTGCTGTTTTGACCCTGTGGCCTGCTGCTCTTTCTCCCTTCGTAGAGGCCAGCTTAAACTTCCACGCTGAAGCACCCTGGAGACCTGCTGTGTGCTATCTCCCTGGAGCCCGCAACTTGCTGCTTCTACCCTTAGCAGAGGTTGCTGTTTGGACCCCGTGGCCTGCTGCTCTTTCTCCCTTCGCAGAGGCCAGCTTGAACTCCTGCGTTGAAGCATTGGTTTTCCAGTGCTGCTTCGCGGTGTGCCCTCTCCGGTCAGCCTTCTCTCTGCTGAACTCTGGTCAGCCTTCTCCTCACTGAGACCGGTACCATGGGCCGTGGACACCACTCGCGCAGACCCCGCTCCCGCCCCGCAGCTACTATGCTGAAGCAGGAGGACCTGCTTGATTTCCTGTTGCCGATTCCTTACTACGACTACCCGGATGTCTTCTATCCCGACCCTGGTTCGGCCATCGACTGTCCTGTCTTCTCCTACCCCGACTTTGGCTCATCCAACGACTACGCTGACCTCTCCAGTCCTGAACCCGGCCTATTTGATTATGAACTTCGCACTCCGGACCAGTCTGCGCGGTCTAAGGTCGGTGATTTCATAACCCAACCTCAGCCCCGCGGTCCGGCCCCTTTTTGTGGCGAGCACAGTCGTAACAGCTATTTAGTTCACCTCAATTTACGGTCATACTATTTTATTCATTTGCACCTAAGGTCACTTGAACATATATGGAGTTTTTAGTTTATTAATTATTGTCTCCCATTCACGTGATATTCAGATCTAGTTGCGCACTGTTTTCTTCTTTCTTTTATCTGTTAACCCATCGCTGTCTGTGGTGCAACAGCCTTGATTAGTAGTAGGCTCGTCCATGCTACACTCTAGTAATGTAAAATAAAAATCACGGATAATACAATTATTTATTTATAAAATATTTTACCAGGAAGTAATACATTGAGAGTTACCTCTCGTTTTCAAGTATGTCCTGGGCAATAAAAGTCTACTACAAGGTTACATAACCCCTAAAAATATAGGATACAACCGATGACGGCATCACTAACCCTCTCTCTGGTCTGAAATGCTCTGCCGTCTCTATCAGCAAAAGGGTGTATTAAGGGTCCAGAAGTAAGGGGAAAATCTTCAACTAAATAATGTGAGAAGAAGCAGAACACAGGGTTTGAATAGAGGGAATTTTGTTCACCAAAAAAAAACAAAAAAATCCCCAGAACCCAAACTAAAGTGAGTTACAGAAAACAAACTGCTTCCATATTCAATTAAAAGTAATTGAGTATTTTGCACCTTGATAATAACACAGTGCAGTTGGGTCAGTATCAAGGCAAAATACTGTACATCTCTTGGTCCAGTTAAGTAGGTGCAGAGAGGCATGTGCCGTGCCGGGGTGCAGAGAGGCATGTCCATCCTGCCCCCCGATATGCCCAGTGGGATCTATTCACTGAAGTCTCCTGGCTGCAAAACTCCAGTAGGAAAACAGCACCGTATTCAATGGAAGAAGGAATCCCACTGACAGTAATTGGAGCTTTCTATTGATAAATCTGGTATAATTCTCTTGCCCTGATCGTACCCATGTTGTGTAGCTCAGAGTTCCCCAATTCCAGTCCCCATGGACCGCTAACAGTACAGGATTTAAGGATATCCTCTCATTAGCACAGGTGGCCCAATCATTTTGACCGAACCACCTGTGCTCTAGCCGGGGTATCCGTAAAAGCTGCACTGTTAGTGGTCCTTGAGGACTGGAGTTGGGGACCCCTGGAGCTGGAAGACATCAGTAAATAGCCCCCAATGTGTGGATGCACATTTCTATATTGCCCCGGCATGCACCAACTTACAATGTGGAGAGCACCCCGGACTGCGGGATCTATACTGTGCCTTGATGGCCATGGTGGAATATGTCAGCTTATTGGTCCGGCCTTAGGGCAAGATGGCCGCCTTGGGCCCCGCGCCTTGGCTCCCCCACCCCCCTCCTCCAGCTCCCCCCCTCCGGTCGGGTAAAAGTTGGATCCTGGCATCGACAGGATAAGGAAGAGGTGTTTATTCTCCTCACATTTTCCAGAGCGGGCCGCCTCCTATAGCGTCACGCTGCCATAGTGTCCCACGTCAAATGATGCTGCGACATCGTGACGATGCATTGCCACGATGCCGTGATGTCATGACGCCGCGACGCTGCCGGAGGAGGAGGGCTGCTCGTCAATTTTGGGGGTGGGAGGGGGGGCACTTTTGCTTTTCCTTGAGACATCGTTTGCAGGTTTTTGCGCAGTCGTTGACAAGTGAACCATTACGGCGCAATCTCCATACATACTGTATAACCCCTGAATGGCTGCAATGCACAGAGTAGTGATTCATTTCTGGCTTCTAAAGCACTGCAGTAGTTCAGGTATCACCACCCCTGTGCCACCCTTCTCTACTTGTAGTGTTTTCCGTCTGCTCTGTGCAGCACTGCATACATGGCTGGCGCTAAAAACATGTGTGAATATGTGCACACTTCAACATTGTATTGTATTGTATGTCTTTATTTGTATAGCGCCATTAATGTACATGGAGCTTCACAGCAGTAATACACGTGGTAATCATATAAATCACAAATAATATAATATAAATAACAGGTGATGGGAATAAGTGCGTCAGACAAACGTAACATTTAGGAAGAGGAGTCCCTGCTCCGAGGAGCTTACAATCTAATTGGTATGTAAGAGGAACGTACAGAAACAGTAGGAGGGCATTCATGCTGTTAACGTGCTGTCACATTACAGAACAGTGCTACGGAGACCCACTCACTGATGAGAACTGAAAAGCTTCAGTAATTGTCCATCAGACCCAGAGCAGACCTCATCAATGTCTTAGGTCCTCCTGTCAGACACTATGCATTACATATTGATGCCTCTTTGCTACATAAGGCTGCGGTCCCAGTCATGACTGTAACACGCGCACCCGGCGGGGGGTCGGGGATTTGCGGGGCGTGGCCATCACGTCACGTGGCTGGTTCGCCCTCATTGGGTGAACCGCCGGTGGGGGCGTCGCCACTCCTCCATCGCTAGGAGTAAACTCAATTTCCCCTGCCTCCCTGAAAAGCTGTCGTGCAGAGCAGGAGGAAATTGCACGTCAGGGTAACAACTGGGACCGGAGGTACTGGGTGGTGGAGTTTAATCGCACAGAGGGCGAGCCCTTGCTGCAGTAGTGCACGTGATCTGTGCGCATAGTGTAGGAGGCTATTGGGGGGCGTGGCCATGTCGTCACGGAGCTGGTTCACGGTGATTGGCTGAGCCGCTCACGTGACGCGGTTGCCCCTTGAAAAGACAATTTCTTGTCTTTTCAAAATGCGGTCACTCCGTCGTGTGCGCGTATGCAAGGCCTCAAGGGATCCTGCACTTTGTGCGTTGGCGCGCGCGCGCAAACAAGCACCAACGCACACAGTATGAACTTGGCTTTAAGTCGCATCCATACTCCGCGCGACGGAGCGAACAAAAGGGTGTTCCTCTATGTGGCTGGCCATAGAGTGCGCGATTTGCGAGCAGACAAACAATTTTGTGTTTGTCGCGCGACGGCCAGATCACGTGCGCTGTTCAGCCAATGAGGGTGAACCGCTCATGTGATGTCACAGCCACGCCTCCCCATCGCGCACGTCATACAAATACCACAAGCCACGGATCGCTCAAGCTACAAGCACGTGTGACGCCATGCGCTCTGTCACGCGCCTACTATATCCAAGGCCTTAGGCTATGGCCCCAGTGCACGCGTTGCGGAGTGCCTGGCGGTGCACGTTCTCTGCATCAGCGTGATCTGATGGACTCCAGGCAACTCGCGATGGGAAGACGTGGCCATGAAGCCACGTAGCTGGTTCGCCCTCATTGGCTGAACACACCGGCGTGACGTGGCAAACGCTCGGCCGCCGCACCAATAGACAAATTTCTTTTGGCAAAGGCGGTCGCGCATCGCGCTTCCTGCAGGCGCGCGCATGCAGTGACGGGGGCTGGCCCCATAGAGTGCTGTACTGTGTGTGCCGCGCATGCCACAGCGAGCGCTGCCACGGCCTCCTGGACTTAGCCTTATTTTAAAGGGCGCTGCAGTGGCTGAAGCAGATGCATCTTGAAGGATCTTTTCAGCACGTGCAAACCAACATAACTCAGATTCTTCCAGCACTGAACTAGTTAAGTCTTGGAATCTTATGATTCCCTGCATGTACCTACCAGACTCAGACAATGTTCCTTGGATGTGTATTCAGCAGGTGAACTGAGATGGTGAAAGAAAATAGCCATTAGCAGGTAATGGGGCACTTAACAATGTGTAAAAGACAGGGAGACAGTTTTTGGATCCCTGTCAGAGTTGCCCTTATTTTTTTTTTAATCTGTCCCCCAGCCTTGGCTACCTTCAGGAGATGTGCGGAGTCTGTCCCAATGTGAGCTCCGCGCAGGAATACATTAGGGGCCCAAAAGCCTTATGTATACCTCAACTGGGGTTACGTGACCCTACACCATCAAAGGCACCAAGCTACTATTTGGCATCTGTATGTTCAATGATTGTGATCCTGTGGGTGAGTGGCGCCTGCAAGCCTTTACATTACAGACAACCATCATAATAATGTGTGTGTATATATACATGTAGCCATCCCACCTGTGGCTACTAGTCTGCCCTTGTACTGGCAGTAAGCCCTGGTAAAAGCAGGCCTGCCAGTAGTAAATATGGGTTTTCCCCACAACGTGATGCTGCACTTGAGTGACAGCGGGAGGCGGTGACATCAGGCCTGAGCATGTCCAATCATGGGACAGACCTGGTGCCCTCTTCCTGGCTGTACTTAAGGGCAGTACCGCCCCAAATTTAGTAGTGCCTCTCCCCACTTGAGAGAGGCAGGGATCACACAAATTTGCCTGGAGCTTGGCCTACCCTGTTCCTCTTCCTCTTGGGGGTGAGTGAGGGATACCCTATACCCCTGGTCCTGCTAGAGGGCCAGGGAAGGGCTAGGACTGCTGCAGGTGCCCTTGGCCTGTAGTGTAGGTCCAGGGAACCATCCTTCAGTTGAATAGCTGATCCAGAGAAACTGTGATTGGGCAGACCACTGCTGTGTTGTGCGTGGACTCAATAAAGACCGTTCCTGTTTTCATATACCTCCTGCCTGGGTGTGATTTATTTGGGAGGAGAGGGAGTATTTCTACCATAGGAGATTGCCTCCATTCATCTGGAGCCTGCGACAGATGGAGGAGCTGCACTGCTGGAGAACCATGTGGGTAATGTACCCCAGAAATCTGATCCTGTTACCAGCGGGTACCGTGCACCACATGACAAGTAATGGCCAAATCTCCCAAGGGGTAGGGGAAACACCATTACATTTGGAGGCGCTGCTGAGATACTGCGCTCAACAGGACAGGTTTTCAGTGACGCAAGGCTGGAAGTAACAAGGTACGCTTCCAGAGCAAGTGCTGAAAGAAGGAGGGAGGCTAGGTATAGTGTCCAGGGGACCCCAGCATACCATAATCAGGAACCAGATTTCCCCGCTAGGGAACTATGGCCTAGACTGCCCTATCGGGTGAATGGTCTAGAGACAAAAGGGCTATTGGTGTTCTAAGTCGCCCTGAGGCGGATAGTTGTATGATGCCTAAAGGGGGTGCCCTGGTTAACGTGTCCCAGGGACCTCTGTAGAAGGTCTACGATACAAGCAGCCGAGCGGGGCGGCATAAGGTACAGATAGGGAGTGTCTTATGAGGGGTGCCTGACGTACTAGGTGCCGAGACCCCTTTGCTGGAAGAACGCCCAGAGTACTACTAGCCGTATCCAGACTGTGGAACCACAGAGTGCTTGTATTGGACTGTGAACGTGTGCAGCGTATTGGAAAGAGCTTTGCTTGCCTGGGGTACAACCTACTCTCGGTAGACAGCTAACCCTATACTGTAGAGACCGCAAGAAATGTCTTCCCGCCAAAATCACATAGACCGTGTGGTCCAGTTGCAACACACAGAAATGGGTGTTGCAGAGTTATTGTGGAGTGGCGCGAAAGCCATGGCCGTGCCCCTTTTGTGCTGCTTAGGACTTCTGGTTCCACCAGAGGGAGCCGACTATGTGTGGGACTGCAGATGATGTGCCTGCTCTCCAGATTGAGGAACCTGTAGTAACTACCCAGGTTCAGACGGTATGTGGACTGTTTCAACATGGCGTCCGGCATGGCGTAAGCCCCTAGTAAATTCAGTGCATTAATGGGTTAATCTGTGGGCTATTGCCCCCCCCCCCACCCCCTTGTGCTCCTCCATTGATGGACAGGAGTGCGGTGATGACTCATGGCCTGTGTGTAGCCTATCAGGGATAGGTGCAGTCCATGGGCCCACCCCTGCTTCATGAGGAAGAGGTAGAGCTAAAAGTTTATTCAGTCTTGCTCTGGAGAGAAAGGAGAGAGCATGGGATGTCAGCCTCTCCCATTGTGAGGATGAGCTGGCCCACCCCAGGCACAGGGGAATATCAAGACTCATTGCCCCTATTATCGGGGTAGGCACCCTCTAGAAGTCTGGGCCTTCAAAGACCATACAGCACTGTAAGGAGAGTTGCAGTGGCTGTCTAATGATGCTGCTAATAAAGGATCCTGGTTCTACTATATTCCCCTGTCTGATTGTCAGTCATTGGACATGGGGGGAGAAGGATGCTGTGGTGGGGGCTGATATCCGGAGTACCCTGAAGCCCACTGTAGCTGGAGGCACTGAGTACCGAGAAGAACTACAATAATTGAACCCAAAAGCCTGTCCTGGTCTCACTAACATCGCAGACAGCTCAAGATTTCCTGCTCCATAAAGGTATTGCACCACACTAATATTGTAGACTGTAGAATCTCCCAGAGAAGGGGGGGAAACAGGGCTACATTTGGAGGCACTGCTGAGATAATCAGGACAGGCTTTTAAGGATAGTGCAGCTGGCAACCCATGAGAGAAAGGGACCAGGCCTCTGAGGTTTCACCAGGGACCCTGGGTACCCATTTGAGTTAAGGAAGGGGGGAGCCTCTCCCTGAGTCGACACCAGGGAGGGGGCTAGCCTGGACCCTTACCGAAAAAAGGACTATGTTGGGGCATACCCTGAGGGCATGATACCAGGGAGCGTGGATACCCTTCTTCAAGCTGCTTACAAGATAAGAGAAAGGAAAATCATAGGGATGGGCCCCTTTCAGTTGGTGCTGGGGGACCCTGTGTACCTGTGGTTGTGGGGACAGTGCTTCAGCCTGAACTTTAAGGCATGTTCCAAGGTCCTTAAAAATGCACACTCACAAACCTGTCTTTGTAAAATCGCAATAATGAAAACCTGCCAACAGGTAGGGACTAGCTGCTGGGCTGTGAAGCAGGAGAATAGATGAAACACCTCACCACCACTTGCCCCACACAAGGACGACCTCCGTTGAGTCCAATCCAGATGTGTTTCAGATGTCCTGGGGCATAGAATGGGGCGGGTAGTCTCCGGCGAAGCTACAGAGAATCCTCACAGCAGCTTCAGATGTACAAACACAGGAGCCAGCAAAATAGGGGGCATCATGCCCCTGAGGAAGCCTATTCTGCAACCACAGGGTCATATGCAGGATATGAGTATGGCCAGATAGCTGAACTCATCCCTCTTTGAAAGCACAACAAGTTCTTTAGTATATTCTTAACTTTATTGAGAAAGTCACAGCAAAATAAAGGGTACTTGTAGATGTTGTTGAGTGGTGAGAGAGTGCTTCTCTATGTGAATGTGCTTTTTTATGAAGGGAAGATCAAAACGGATTGCTTGCAAGAGAGTAGGTAAAAAAAATATGAAGAACTCCCCTGCAGGGGACAAACCGGTGCACAGCATAGATGAATAGATGAATTATCAGAAGGATTTATTAAATAAAAAACATGGACAAAAAAGAAAGCACTGATACAGTCACTCTAACGCGTTTCACACGCAGGGTGCTTTATCAAAGAGTGAACATATATGTGGACTATTTTTTACAACCCATTGTGAGCAAATTAAGATCTTATCTTAGGGACACGCTGCACGTCCTTGACTCCATCTCCGAAATCAAATGGAAGCCCACATATATCTGGGACACATGCGACATAGCATCTTTATATACATGTATCAAACATGATAAGGGTCTACTGGCTACTAAACATTTTT
This sequence comes from Ascaphus truei, assembly GCF_040206685.1. Classification (NCBI taxonomy): domain Eukaryota; kingdom Metazoa; phylum Chordata; class Amphibia; order Anura; family Ascaphidae; genus Ascaphus; species Ascaphus truei. The sequence continues at coordinate 29,866,354 of NC_134486.1, forward strand.
TGGACAAAGAACAAAATATAGGTAATAGACAGTCCACATTTATACTGCAAGCCATTTCATTTATTTTGGAGCATAATTATTTTTTGTTTGAAGATTTATATTATTTACAAGTATGTGGGACGGCCATGGGACCAGGTTTGCCCCCAGCTATGCGAACCTCTACATGGGTTTGTGGGAGGAACTCCATGTTTGGGGGGATGCGGATTTGGGGGCCGGCCTGGTGTTCTATGGCCGTTACATAGACGATATTATTATGATTTGGGATGGGCAATTGGAAGATTTGGAATTAAAATTAAATTCTTTTAACAACGACATGGATTTGAAATTTACGTTTGACATCAACAAAAAGAAGATAGTCTTTCTAGATCTAGAAATAGATATTAATGAGGATCATGAAATTATTACCAAAACTCATTTCAAGTCTGTTGCAGCAAACAGTTATTTACATAACAAAAGTAACCATTACAGAAAGTGGTTAGAAAACATCCCCAGGGGCCAGTTTCGCAGAATCAGGAGAAATTGTTCTCTTGATTCTGATTTTCTGGCCCAGGGGGAATTGTTAGTCCAAAAATTTATAGCCAAAGGTTACGATGTACACATCATTCATGAGACTTTTAGACAGGTCGGTGCTTTAAATCGTGTTGATCTGCTTAAGAAGTCTAAAAATAATTATTTGAGAGGTAATACTGAAAGTGTTGGTGAACTAAGAACATCTGCTAAATCTCCTCTTTTTGTTACCACATATAACAATGCAGCGCAAGGTATAACATCTATTTTAAATAGACATTGGAGTATTATTTTGAGAGATCCTATTATTGGTCCAAAATTACCACCAAGAATTCCTATAGTTTTTAAAAAAGCAAGGAACCTAAAAACTTTATTGGCTCCTAGTCGTTTGAAGCAAAACATCGATCATTGCACACGTGTTATACCCCAAAATGGTAATTCATCCTGTGGACGTACTAGATGTCTAACATGTAGACATCTACAAAAAGTGAATCGTATTTCTTCACACTTCAATAAATCCATTCATGCAGTAAAAGGTCAGATCAACTGTTTATCCACATTTGTTATTTATATTATTATATGCCCGTGTGGTTATCAATATGTTGGCAGGACAGCACGTGCTTTGAGCACACGCTTTCTAGAGCACAGGCGTAACATTATTCATGGTCTGACTACACATAGCCTATCTAGACATTACCTTGAAAAACATAATAAAGATCCTTCTTCACTTTCTGTTATGGGGTTAGAACTAATCCCTTCCACATTACTAAGCAGTGATAGGCATAAGAAACTCAATATCAGGGAGACCTACTGGATTTATATATTGGACACATTAAGTCCAGGGGGTCTCAATGATTGCATCGATACAAGTACAATTGTGTAGTGGCTATTTTCCTCTGTTCATCGTCAGTAGGGTCACAGAGGTCTGGTTTGAGCATGTTTAGCATGTTCCCTATGTTTCCCTATGTGGTGTCGTCTGAGGGGGCCCCTGGTCGGGAGCACAATTTGCACTCTTTATATTTAACACTTTATATTTATCACATTTAAAATAAAATATTTAGTTCACTGCTAATCATTTATCACATATTATCATCACATATATTAGTATGTATTACTCACGAGGCTATAACATATTACACATATAGTTTCAATTAATAAATAGCACACAATTAGATTTAGTATTCTTTTCACAAATTCATTTAACTAATGAGAATTGTTTATATAATGTTTGACATATGCATATGATATATGCAATGTTCATTTGTTCACATACTTGTATATATCATTATTTATGTATCACTATGGAATGCTGGTTTCTTATATTAGATCTCCATATTTTCACATTCGATCTTTGTTCGCTTTTCTTCCCCTATTCATTTTCCTTTAAGGATACTATGCATTTATGTCAATATACTCCAAAATTTGGGATATAGTAACTTCTGTGTTCAAAAATAAATTTGTTCCCCCTTTTTTTCCCTGTATATCTTCACATGGTTCTTTTGTGATATACTAGTTTTATAAGAAACAATATACACTAATGTACATCAGGCATATCTAAATCCCTTGGTCATATACTCTCTATTTATATATAGTTTCATAGGTCTCTCTCATATGGGTGTACATATAGAATCCCAATAACAAATGTAGTATTAACGTGTTATCAATTTCCATTCCATTTATTATGTATGCAATTTTTTAAGGCATAATTTATTTATTTTTTATTTATATGCTTTATACACTATAGGTCGGTTTTTGGTTTTTCGACCTATATGATGTACTTTTGGTACATGCATTATGTTTGTTTATGAATATTCATCTCATCCTTAAACCACACATCGTTTTATTAATTAGATTATATGTTGTGTGATTAAATTCATCAAGCTTAGATATTTATTATATTTATTTTGTCAATATAATTTATTGTGTTTCGGTTTATTGTTTAATAATCATTTTAGTTATTTATTTTATTTATACATATATTTGATATGACATTTTTTAATATGGTTATTAGGAAGATTCATTTATTTATGACTGTTTAGATAACATCGCATTATAAACGTATTATAATTGATTCATCTGACATCTTATGTTATATATGAGATTAACAATATCAGTCATATAGTTTGTTGTTTTTTAGAACTACATCAACTAATTATCATATTTTATGGTTCAATATGTTATGTTAGCTACATGTTATACTTCCTTATAGCCATCTGTGATGTGTGAACTCTAATTACTGTCCTCTCTTAAGTTATTTGTTACCTTGTTAACATCCAGCACAGATGACCTGAATTAATTTATTAAAACAATTTTGGTTTGGATTTGCTCTATTGGACTGAGGTACTATAAATAGCAAGCCATTACAACGATAGTCCATCCCCTGATGAAATCCGCTGAGACGGAAGAAACGCGTAGGGTCACGTGGTATAGGAGCTACGGTGGTGGAGCAGCCCAGACGCCTGAACACAGACGCCAGTACAGAAGTTCCCTGTCATCTCATCTGAGAAGAGCCGTGCAGAGCCGTGCTAACTAGAAACCGCAAGTTGCTCATCCGTGTTGCCGGAGAGACGCTGAGACGGTGACACCAGCAGCAGCAAAGCCTTGCGGTTTACACAGCTACATGGAACGGAAGGAAGCAGTGGCAGTCTGACGTCTGTTTGGTGCATGGGCTTGTCCCATAAAACGCTTTTAATGCACTGCAAAAGTGTGAGTGTGCAATTGTCTATGTTCGTGATAAATTAAACCTTTTATATTAGATTTTACACATGGATCGGGCGCTTTTTCTTTTTTTCTGATAGGTATCGTTTGGGAGGTTGTTGACCCCAAGAAGGAAGCTGCCACATTTTTCCTCTCAAGGTTTTTTCACACAGACACAGAACATTTTATTTTTACTTTTCATTTTTCATAGACTTTTTTCTTTTTGAACATTTTATATATTTTTCTTGATCATATTTTTGAGATTTTTTATTTTTATGATACATTATATGTTATTCATTTGTTTGCACTATTTTTCACTTTTTTATTTTTATTACGTATATATTTGTTATATCTCCATCATCCTGTTTCATACCACAATTTTTATATACTTTTATGATTGTTAATAGGCATCTGTGCAGGGTGGGGCATCTTGTTAGTTAGGACCAGGGTTGCAGCAATTTAGGTGTATGTTATCACAGGCGCTGTCTTATAATTTCTTTATATATATATATATATATATATATTATTATTATTATTTTGTTATGGTGGGTGAAAAAGGCAGCAAAAAACCTTCCATTACTTTTATGTAATTCTATTTAATTAAATCAATTAAAGCTGGTAAAATATTTAGCAGAGCACTCAAATTAAGCTCTTGACATATAATGGAGCTACACTTATTGCTACTAGAAAAGTGAAGCCCTGAGGACATCTCAGAGGCGGCGGACAACAAAAGGGAAAAATAAAGAGGGGAAACTGTATAAAGTACCTAAGGATTTACAGCTGTGCATTTTTATTGCTGCAGCACGGCTAAATAGGGAATACACCAATAAAACCCTTTTTCCTTTAGTAAATTAGCTAATGGTTCTATTAGCGTGCCTAAATTCTTTGGCATAAAATAGATTATAGATTTGTATATATATTTTTATATAAAATAAATTTTCTGTAATATATATATATATATATATATATATAAGCAATACAATACTGTATCGTGGACCGAAACGTTGGTTTTGTGTTTATTTTTTCAATACACTTGTTTGTTCAATTCTGGAGTGCTGCCTGCTGATTTCGTTTCCAAACGGTATCGTATTGCTTATTCTTCATTATAGGATCTGCACCCACACCAGTGACTATTATTACGGAGTGCTTTTTGTTCTTTTTCTATGTTATTTATATATATATATATATATATATATATATACTTTTTCCAAATATGCAACCTATGTCATTTTTTTAGTCGGAGTGTATATATTTTCCTATAATGTTATACTTGTTACTTTTTTATATTGTGACGTCGTTATGTGTGGTTGTTTTTCAAGATGTTGACAATTTACCAAATTGGAAACGCATGAATAATTTGATATAAATGTGTTGGTAATACATATTTCTTGAATATAAATGTATTGTACTTATCTAATACTGGCTGATATACCCGGCGTTGCCCGGGATGTAAATCCGTAATAGGTAGTATTATTTATAAATAGGGGAACAATAGGTTGACTATTTGGTGGAAAGGTTGTATAACAATGTTGAAAAGAAAGATGGAAGAAAATGTAATACGATGTTGTTGTTTAAAAATGGTTTATTGTAAACACACCACAGTACAATGTATATTTTTGCTGACATAAGTGATGTAAAAATGTGAGGGGTGTGAGCGGGCGGGAGAGATGCGGGAGGCTGCGGGGTTTGTGCCGGGGGGGGTTGTGCCTTGAGCGATGTCGGGCGGCGGGTGGGGGAGAGGCGGTAGCCAGCGTGTGAGGAGTTTGGTGTAGTTTGGCTGAGGGGGTGGCGGGTGGAGGTGAGGCGGCTTCGGCTGAGGCAGGTCAGGACGTTATGGGTGCACGGTCACACGGGGGGGGGGGGCGAGACACTCCGGCCAATGAGAGCCGTGGGGGGGCGGGACACACGGAGGGGGGGCTAGACACACTGGCCAATGAGAGCCGTGGGAGGGCGGGCAAACTGACGGACCAATCAAATTGTCTACAGGGACGCACAAACAACACTTTCAGTTTTATATATATATATATATATAGATATAGATATACATGCACATAATGCATGAAACACACATATGCAATACAAATACCACACACTTACCAGCACACACTTACCAATACACACACCAACACACACACACCAACACAGACACACACACACCAACACAGACAAACACCCAAACACATTTACCAACACAGGCACACACACAAACACATTTACCAACACAGACACACACACACTCACCAACACAGACACACACACACACTTACCAACACAGACACATGGAACCTGAACCGAGAGATCTAGAGAGAAGCTATGGAGTGCTCTGCAGCGCCACTTGCAGCCCAGAAGCTGCAGTGGTTAAGCAGCCAGACAGCCCTGCTCTCCTCTTCCCTCCTACCTGGTAGAAGAATTCTAATGTGATCTGCTCCTCGCTCCTCCACTGTTAGGACCAGTAGGTCAGGCCAGAATCTGCACTTGTGTTAAGCCATCCATTTTGTCTGTTCATAACCAGTTAAGATTCTGTAGTCAGCCTTTTGCTGAAATATAATTTCTAATGCACTCAGTATTCTGCCAAGTTACATTTCCTTTTTCCCTTGTTCAGGATATTGCTAAGATACTTTTTGTATTGTTAGTTTCCTGCTGTTTTAGTCAGTAAACAATAAGACTGGTTCTTTTAGAGAGGCAGAATCGTATAACTTAGTTGCTAGAGATTCAAGGTCTCTTTTGATAACAGACAATGAATAAGCTATGTATTCAGACAGTGCCTGTATTGGGAGAATGACGTCCCAAAATCATGCCACTAATATGTCCTGCCCCTAAATCACGCCTCTAATCAAAGCTACGCCCAAGCCACACCCAGGTTACACCTATGTTACGCCTCTAACCAAACCCCTCTGTTTCCCTGTATACAAATCATAACCCTATGCTTAATAAACTGAGACAAAGGAATTTGAAATCTGGCTTCTGTTACTTTTCTTTTCCTTCGTTTTCTGGGCCCGTGATATCATCAAAATCGGAGATAACAAGTGTCAGTGCGTGAAAAGCTTCTCGGGGGAGTCTGCTGCACGGTGCAGATGTGTGTATCCAGTCAGAGAAGCCTAGGCAGGGAAAAGGTTTCCCTTCAGTTTTGGCGTCAAGAAGTGGGAATTCACAAAGGCGATGAGTAAATGTAATTGATTTTTACATTGTCTCACCCCCCTCTGGGAACTCAGTAACCTAAATTGTGACTGTGGATTGGGTTAGAGGCCCTTGACAAAATTTTGTTGGTTAGATTCCAGACAAAATTTGTGCACGACTGGACTGTTATCTCTGATCTAGGTGAACGACCATTGTATATTGTATAAAGTATAAGAATTGTATTCTTATTTATCTGCAATTATTTGTCATAATTTAGCTGTTTTTCTATAAGCTACTAATGGTTTATGCTGGTCCCAGAAATCAATCAGGAAGAATAGCTCAGAATAATGGTGTCTGTTTTAATTGTGGTAATATTGGTCATTGGCAGAGAGAGTGCCACTATCAGAGTCAGAAGCAAGGAACTGCTGCTTCGCCCGTGGGGGGCTCAGAGTGCAAGTTCCTGTAAAAAAAACACGCTACCTTATGTAAAAGAGTTTGTTTGTAACCCTGATCAATTTTTTCCTGAATGATTTCTTGTGTGAAAGATACTGTGGGTCATGCTGATTATCATATGTGTATAGGTCGCCATCCATGAATTTGCAGATAATTACAAAAAATATGAATATTAGTTGCTCATGATGAAATCTAAAATGTAAAAAGGTTTTAAAAGGTGTACACCAATTTATAGAAATACATCACAGCGGAAAAGAACGAATATATTCAGCTCTGTCCCTGGTTATAGTTTGAAAGGTTTATTCCTCCTGGCCAGGTGAAGGCTTTTTAAACCGGACACATTCTTTTAGTTTGCGGTATTTCTATCTTAACGAAAGGAGGGGCACAGCCTCTCCCTTACAGTTTAAAGAATGTGAAGCATTCACATTAAAATTAACTAGCTATGTGCTTAAGCAGTTTATTTATGAGAACAAGGTAATGTAGAACTGTTTTCTCATCTGTTTGTTATTTCTGTGAAGTTGGCTGGCTGTGTATGAGAGACGTTTTTGTGTTGTGTGTCCTGTATTGTGTGTAACCAGTAACATAACACATTTCAATTTTATTTCTACAGGATTAGGATATGTTTGGGAATGTTTTGTTTAAAAATGCTGGTAAAAGCTCACAAGCACTGTTTGAATTATATATTGTATTATATATGTATATAACGCCATTAATGTGCATAGCGCTTCAAAGGAGGGTGTCCATGGTGGCAAATGCTGCAGAGAGGTTGAGTGGTGTAAGCAGAGTGTAATGACATCTGTATTTAGCAGCATGGAGGTCATCAGTTATTTTAGAGAGAATTGTCTCCGTTAAATAAGCAGTGTAGAAGCCATACAAGACAGGTAGGGTCAAGCTTGCTGTTTTGAGTCATGGTATAACTGGTATAACTTTTGCATGTTTGAAGAGATTTTGTTTAGTTTAAGAGAGGGCAGAGTTGAAACGGGATAGCATAAATTTGTAATGAAGGAAGTTTGCAAGAATATGACATTTCTTTCAGAAGGCATTAAGAGGAATGAGTGGAAGGATGTTGCATGCTCTTGTTGGCGTAGATTTGGTGTTTACAAGTAATTTGAAATATTCCCGTTATTTAATTTTTGAAAGGCCATACAAAATGCAGTTTTAGGACAGCGTAGAAAGCTTCATATTTAACATTAAACTAATGTTCCAAGCGTGAGGGATTAATCCAGCAGTTAATATGTATAGGACAGCAAAACCCGTTATCTGCTATCCGTTCTTCAAGGTTTCTGGCGAAATGCCTGGAACAAACTGGCTGTTTGCCTAGAAAAACAAAAGCGCTTTGAAAATTATTATTTTTTTAAGTCAGAGTGTCTTTAAAAAGTTAAAGCTGGCCGTGTGCTCGTCACTTCGCAAAGCGTTCAAAATTATTTGTCTATTTTAAAAGGAAATCTCTTGCACAGGATTTCAGGATTTTTCTTATATTTACAGGTTTATTATTGATAATGCCACAGTTGTTAAAAGACCTACTGCAGGCTTTTTCTTTTAACACAAGCAGTAAATATTTTTATAGTCACTACCCATACAAATCTATTTACCAGTTTAATTTTGCTATATATCAAGCAACCTGTTTTCATAACTATTTTTATATCTTTGTTCACATAGTATATAGATAATATATGAACAAAAGAGGGGAGATACATAGGGTGGGGAAGGACTTTTTGAGATCCCTATAGAGGATCCAGAACTTGATATGTTTGCTGACAATACACAATGCACAGCAGGTTCAGAATTTATTTGAAGTAATGTTAACTCCAAGGGCTCTTGCAGTAATAAAGGTTGCTGCCATATTAACAGGCTGACAGGCTCTCATTAAAAATATACATTTGCAGATGTCACAGCAAAGCAGGTAGCAACCCGTCTCTATGTTGAGGGATATATCATATCTGCCAACTTTATAATTCTGTAACCATTTATTCGTTTTTGGGTATGTCCTGGACATAGAGTTAAAGGACAGGAGATATATAATTGCAAGTGTAGTTACATAAGTGAACAGGGTATACATTATATACAAGGCATTTCACATTTTTAACAGAATAGTTACAGTGGAGTGTTTGAGGTGAAAGCCAGGAGTGACTGTGGGTGTGGGACAATAGCCATGAGTGCAGGCTGTTGGGATGCTTGATTTGTGGGGCGAGTTTTAAGGTTAGTTAATATTAAATGACTAAAAGGTTGACACCATTTGCATCAGAGGAGATGGCAGATGGCAGTTAGGTATGAATGAGAGCAAGTGTGTATTGGGAGAAGAGAGATTGATCTGTAGTTTGAGACAGTGTTTTTGTCCCCATTTTTGAAGATTGGGATAACTCTGGCAGTTTCCAGGTCTTAGGGAAATGGCCTGCAGACAGGATAGAGTTGATTATGGAAGCAATTGGTTTGGCACAGGCTAAGGTACCAAGTTTTAGGAACTTGGATTGTAGCAAAGTCAAGTCCACATTGGTTGCTTAGTTTAAAATTTGAGGAGCATTAATAGGGGATACCTCTGTTTATATGCGGATGCTAATACAGTAGTAACCATATTAATACAAGAATTTATTTCTAGGTATAAATTATTTCCCTATGAGACACTTATGGGATGAGTTATGACCATCAGTAGTTCAAAGGAACGAATTAAGGACCATGTTATTGGTAATAAAACAATTAATAAGTATTCCATGCAACTAATATATTTTTTTGAGTCTCTCTAGGCACAGGTTAAAGCTGAAAGTGCACCTACGCGAGACGGGTTAATGGTCAAGCATTTTCTACACAAGCACGCTCTTCATCCCAGATGAAAAGGCCATTTAAATACTACTCATCACCAGCATTGCAGTAAAAATTTGCTTATCATCATGGATACACATCACGCACGTCAAATAGTGCCAGCCTTGGCACAAACAGCTAATAAAGATAAAGATAAAGCGCCTGCAAATTAGTGTTTTGATGGACACAATACTCTCTGACCACTAATCATCAAGGGAGAAAGGTCATAGGCAAAAAGTCCAGGCCTCAACACACGAACTTTGAACTTTTTATTTTTACAGGTTTTTATTCTTTTTCAGTTACAATGTATGCTCCATTGGGTTTGTGTAAGTGGCGTCCCATAAGGGTGACAAAATAGTATAAGGTATTATTTGTTTAATGTAAGGATTATGGAGACACGCCGTTCACGTTCCACGTTCACTTACCTGCTGCCTCGCCTGACATCCTCGTGGCTCGCAGGGACGCCGGAGAGAGGCGCGCGAGTTCCTGCACAGTGCGCGCGCGCGCACGTTCTTCTTTCTCTTCTGCCCTCGGATCAGGGCGTGGGGCCGCGCACGCAGCCGCAGGCGCTGCTACACGGAGGCGCGGCCACACGGAGGCGCAACTGCCTCTTAAAAGTACAGTGAACAAAACTGTTGCTGCTATTGAATGCAGCCAGATTGCTGCCCTTTATGCCTCATCTCCTGGGACTCATAAGGGACCTATCCCTGCTGCAGCTGGCTCCTTCTACACACCCCTTTATGGCTGCAATCCTATTGGACCCTCACTCCTTTATATACCTGCCAAAATCACTGGTTCTTTGGCTGAGCATAGTTCCAGTTGTCTTTACCATTCTCTGCCTCCCTAGTTCTATTTTTACAGACCTCCTCGTGTACCAAACCGGCTTCCGCTACGTCTTCCTGTACCTCTGGCATCCCGAACTCGGCACACGGCTACTCGACTGTCCGCATCTCTGGCATCCCGATCCTGGCTTACGGTAAACGACAACGTCCCTCTCTCTAACCCTGGATTTGGCAAACGACACTCTCTACCAACCGTACCTCTCCTGCCCCGATCCGGAATCCCCAACCAATCTACTTTCAAGACGTGCCCTCATGGCTGTGGGTGGTGTTCCTACCTTCCCACCTCAGCACCGTGGTCCCGTCTCGTTTGTGGTGAGCACATCCTAACATTATGCTCAGCCCAACAAACATGGACCAAGCTGAGGTGGAGCGGACTTTAAATGCCCATTCTGCTCTGTTTACCAGATTAGAGACTTATTTGGAGCAATCCGATAGACGGATGGATACCATACAGCAAAGCCTCCACGCTCTTACTCTTCAGGTCCGAACCCTCACTCGGCAATCTCCACTCGTGGCACCCCCTGCACAGCCTAATCCTTTTTCGTTATCTCCGTTCACTCCGGAACCACGTATTCCGCCACCAAGACATTATGCGGGGGATCCTCAAGGATGTCGGGGATTCATTAACCAATGTCTTGTACAATTTCGTCTCTCTCCCTCTCGCTTTGTGTCTTCTGTCTCCAGGGTTGGCTACATCTACTCCCTTCTCACCGACCAGGCACTGGCATGGGCCTCTCCCATCTGGGAGCAACAAGGGGCGCTCACACAGGACATCGATCTCTTCGTTGAGGAATTCCGAAGAGTTTTTGATACACCAGCACGGAAGTTAACGGCAGCTTCTGCTCTTCACCACATTAACCAGGGAGACCGTTCGGTTGCTGTATATGCGGTGGAGTTTCGCACTCTTGCTGCTGAGACGGGTTGGAACGATGACGCCCTATCTTCCGCGTTCTGGCAAGGATTATCGGAGACCCTAAAGGACGAGCTCGCCGCACGAGATCGTCCTACTAACCTAGAGGACTTAATCGCTCTGGCTATTCGGGTGGATCAACGCCTGCTGGAACGTAAATACGAACGTTCTCATTATCGTTTACGTGTTCCAAGAACTCTTGCACCCTCCTTCGTGGCTCCGTCACCTTCTTCCGGGGACATTCTTGAACCCATGCAGTTGGGGGGCAACAGACTATCTCCGGCTGAGAAGTTACGTAGGCGCACGGCCGGTCTTTGCATGTACTGTGGCAATTCCACTCACGCCGTGTCCCAGTGTCCCCATAGACCGGGAAACGCCAGCTCCCACTGAGATCCGGGAGAGTTTCATTGGGAATACTGACCCCTTCTTCCATCATCCAAAACATCCTTCCCACCAGGATAGTCTTACCTATAATGCTGTCTGGAGAGGGGTTCCACACCCGGGCACGGGAGTTCATTGATTCCGGTTCTGCAGGTAATTTCATTGATGAAACTTTTGCTAGACAGAACAATATCCCTTTTGTCAACAAGGAGACGCCTGTAGGTCTGGAGGCCATCGATGGTCGACCTCTAAAGCCAGCATTTATCACGCTTCAGACGGTACCTCTCCTACTGCAGTTCGTGGACGTCCATACAGAGATTATTACTCTCGATGTCATCCACATGCCCTCTGCTGAGTTGATTTTGGGTCTTCCCTGGCTTCAACTTCATAATCCTCGCATCGACTGGACGGATCGGGAACCGGTTCAGTGGGCTCCTTCTTGTGCCAAGACATGTACCAGGGTTTTCCAGAGGATTGGAGGAGTGTCTACCATATCCGAGAAGATCAACTCCTTACCTTCTGTGTACTGGGATTTCCGTGACGTATTTGACAAAGCACATTCTGAGGTACTACCGCCGCACCGTCCGTTTGATTGTCCCATTGACTTACTTCCTGGCGCACCTCTTCCCAGGGGAAGATCTTATCCTCTCTCTCTCCCAGAGACAAAGGCTATGAACACCTACATTGCCGAGAACTTGGAGAGGGGTTTCATCAGAAAGTCTTCCTCCCCGGTCGGAGCAGGTTTCTTCTTTGTCAAGAAGAAGGACGGATCTCTCCGTCCATGCATAGACTATCGGGGTTTGTATAATATCACCCGCAAAAATCGCTACCCCCTGCCTTTGATTCCAGAATTATTCGACCGCCTCCAGGGAGCAACCATCTTTTCTAAATTGGATCTGAGAGGTGCCTACAATTTAGTAAGGATACGAGAGGGGGATGAGTGGAAGACTGCTTTCAACACCCATGACGGCCACTACGAGTATCTTGTTATGCCTTTCGGGTTGTGCAATGCACCAGCAGTTTTCCAGGATTTTGTCAACGAGATCTTTCGGGACATTCTCAACACTTTTCTTATTGTTTATTTAGATGACATCCTCATCTTTTCTAAGACCGCTCAAGATCATATTAAACACGTTCAACAAGTACTATTACGTTTGCGGGAGAACCATCTTTTTGCGAAATTGGAGAAGTGTCAGTTCCACCTTAAATCCATGGCGTTCTTGGGTTACGTTATCTCGGATTCCGGTTTCAAAATGGATCCGGAGAAACTTAAAGCTATCTTGGAGTGGCCTCTTCCGACTACTCTCAAAGCCGTGCAACGCTTTTTAGGTTTTGCGAATTATTATCGACGGTTCATCCGCAATTTTTCTGATACCGTATCCTCCATAACCACCCTCACTAAGAAAGGGGCAGATCCGTCATCATGGTCAGTCACCGCTAAAGAAGCGTTTGAGAGTCTCAAGAAGGCTTTTGTGTCTGCTCCCATCCTCACCCACCCAGATCCTGGACTCCCGTTCACCTTGGAGGTAGATGCTTCGGACATTGGGGCTGGGGCTGTTCTGTCCCAGAGAACTTCTCCGTTAGCCAGACTGCATCCCTGTGCTTTTTTTTCTAAGAAATTCTCTTCCGCCGAACAGAATTATGATGTCGGAAATAGGGAGCTTTTGGCGATCAAATTGGCGTTGGAAGAGTGGAGACATTTCTTAGAGGGTACTGAGACACCCATTACCATCCTTACGGACCATAAGAACCTCCTTTACCTGGAGGGGGCACGTCGGTTGAATGCTCGACAAGCCCGCTGGGCTTTGTTTTTTTCACGATTTAATTTTCTTATTTCTTTTATTCCTGGCTCCAAGAACCTAAAGGTGGACGCTCTATCTCGACAATTTCTTGCGGATGACAGGTCCGAGGAACAGCTTGAGTCTATTATCCCCTCTAGTTGTATCCTGTCTGCCAACTCCTTTGAGGTCATGAGCAAAATTCAGTCGGAACAGTCACAAACTCCGAGGGGACTCAAGGTTCCGGAGGGAAGACTCTACACGGCACCTCAACACCGCAAGAAGGTCCTCGAGTGGTGTCATTCGTCTAAATCGGCAGGACACCCAGGGATACGGAAGACCAACGATCTGGTTCAACGTACCTTCTGGTGGCCAGAGAGGGCTAAAGACGTAGAGGAGTTTGTCAAAGCATGTAGCATTTGCGCTCGTAACAAGGTACCTCGTGTCAGACCCGCTGGGCTACTCCTTCCATTACCCATTCCAGATCGTCCCTGGAGTCATATCTCTATGGATTTCATTGTGGAACTTCCAGAGTCCAAAGGGAAGAATACTATTTTAGTGGTCATCGATCGTTTTTCCAAACAGACGCACCTTGTTCCTTTGAGGGGTCTTCCAAATTCCCCCAGGCTGGCAGATGTGTTTATTCAGGAGATTTTTCGCCTTCACGGAGTTCCTTCTACTATTGTCTCTGACCGGGGCTCGCAATTTGTGTCAAGATTTTGGCGTGCCTTTTCCAAAAGGTTGGGGATCGCTCTTCAGTTCTCCTCAGGATACCATCCACAGACCAATGGGCAAACGGAGAGAGTCAACCAAAGCTCAGAACAATATCTCCGATGTTTCATCACGGATACACAGGAGGACTGGGTGGATCTACTTCCTTGGGCCGAGTTTGCCTTGAACTCTCTCCGCAACGACTCTACCCAAGAATCTCCGTTTTTTATAAATTATGGATTCCATCCTTCCCGGTTACCCTTCTCTTCACTACCATCAGGGGTGCCAGCAGTGGACAAACACGTCTCTCACCTGAAGGTTTTGTGGTCTAAGATACAGGAGAACTTGAAGGTAGCTACAGGGAGACAGAAACTCCAAGCAGATCGCCTTCGACGACAAGTGCCGGAGTTCGTTCCAGGGGACACGGTGTGGCTTTCATCTAGGAATATCCGGTTGAAGGTTCCTACCATGAAGCTTGCTCCCAAGTTCCTCGGTCCCTTTCCCGTGGTTAGGAGGATTAACCCTGTGGCTTACGAACTACGCCTTCCACCTTCTATGAAGATTCCACCAGTTTTTCATGTATCTTTACTCAAACCAGTGTTTCGCAGCCCTCGCTTTTCCAAGAAAACTTCTTCTCCACCTCCGATTATGATTTCGGGTCAACAGGAGTACGAGGTCCAGTTTGTCCTGGATTCAAGAATTTCCAGAGGAGGAGTACAATACCTGGTTCACTGGAGGGGGTTCAGTCCAGAGGAACGTTCATGGATTCCTCACCGGGATCTTCACGCACCTCAGCTTCTACGGGCTTTTCATCGCAAAAACCCTTCCAAGCCTTATCATGGTCGCCCCTGAAGGGGGGGGTACTGTAAGGATTATGGAGACATGCCGTTCACGGCGTGTCTCCCACTTACCTGCTGCCTCACCTGACATCCTCATGGCTCGCAGGGACGCCGGAGAGAGGCGCGCGAGTTCCTGCACAGTGCGCGCGCGTGCACGTTCTTCTTTCTCTTCTGCCCTCGGATCAGGGCGTGGGGCCGCGCACGCATCCGCAGGCGCTGCTACACAGAGGCGCGGCCACACAGAGGCGCAACCGCCTCTTAAAGGTACAGTGAACAAAACTGTTGCTGCTATTGAATGCAGCCAGATTGCTGCCCTTTATGCCTCATCTCCTGGGACTCATAAGGGACCTATCCCTGCTGCAGATGGCTCCTTCTACACACCCCTTTATGGCTGCAATCCTATTGGACCCTCACTCCTTTATATACCTGCCAAAATCACTGGTTCTTTGGCTGAGCATAGATCCAGTTGTCTTTACCATTCTCTGCCTCCCTAGTTCTATTTTTACAGACCTCCTCGTGTACCAAACCGGCTTCCGCTACGTCTTCCTGTACCTCTGGCATCCCGAACTCGGCACATGGCTACTCGATTCTCCGCATCTCTGGCATCCCGATCCTGGCTTACGGTAAACGACAACGTCCCTCTCTCTAACCCTGGATTTGGCAAACGGCACTCTCTACCAACCGTACCTCTCCTGCCCCGATCCGGAATCCCCGACCAATCTACTTTCAAGACGTGCCCTCGTGGCTGTGGGTGGTGTTCCTACCTTCCCACCTCAGCACCGTGGTCCCGTCTCGTTTGTGGTGAGCACATCCTAACATTTAACTCTGTTTATTTTGTTTGGATTTATAGATTAATAGAATCTCCCTTTAGGATGATATCCCGTGGGAGAATGTTTTATCAGTCAAACACACGGTTATGTTAATTGCTCACAGGTAGGGTTGGAAACAGAAGAGAGACACCCAATACACAAGTGCTAAAAAGTAGTCTATGGGAAGAATAAGTTTCGGGGAACTTATTCCCAAATGTAGGAGTTGGGTTACTGTGTGACATGTTTACAGGGATATCCTCAATCATACAACCACAACCATTTACTCATTTAACCAAGAATAGGTTTAGTTTAGACTCATGGCTCTACAGAATGGAATAGCTCTAGACTATATTTTAGCCTCAAAGGGAGGGGTATGTATGCGCCCTAGTTAAAGTGCAATGTTGTGTATTTATCCAGGATTCAGGAACCATTGGGACTTGGTGGTTGGATTGATTTGCTTTGAGCGAAGCTAGCGAATGTTTTTGTATGTGTGTCTGTCCTACTCATTGCTCTCTATGTGTTAAGTTCAGCAAAACTCTGATCCAGAAGAGCGTTGCAACCCCCACCGCTATGCCTCGTTGCGGTGATGATGTCGCCAGTCCCCCAGAAGAAGAGACCAAAGAAGAAATCAACTGGGCTGATATAATGGCCGGAAAGGAAAAGAATGAAGTTATGCACAACTTGGACATCTTGGTCCAGCAGGACTATGAAATGGTTAACTGTTCTGTTCTTTAAATAGACTGTCTCTTAAGGATATGGGGGGACTGAGAAGACTGGATATGAGGAAGGTGGGAGGTCACCAAGGGCCGTGAGTCAACCACAAGGAGGGGATCACAAGTCAGCCATTTTGACCATAGCAGCCATTTTGGTCCATTTTGCCATTCTAAGTAAATGCAGTATGAAAGATGCACGCAAGAAGGATATTTGTGCAGTCGCTCTTAGCAGAAATTTGCCCCCACCAATTCACAAATAGCTGACCCTTAAATTATGTGACGTATTGAGACACAAATCATTTTTCTAATTTGTAGAAATGTTTAATGTTATATATATATATATATATATATATATGTATTTGACACTCTTGGTCACTACAAGGCTCTTGTCATAGAGAAGAGTACCAAGTAAGGGTATTTGTTCTTTAGAGAACAAAAAGGAAGGAATTGTTAGGACCAGTAGGTCAGGCCAGATTCTGCACTTGTGTTAATCCATCCATTTTGTCTGTTCATAACAAGTTAAGATTCTGTAGTCAGCCTTTTGCTGAAATATAATTTCTAATGCACTCAGTATTCTGCCAAGTTACATTTCCTTTTTTCCTTGTTCAGGATATTGCTAAGATACTTTTGTATTGTCAGTTTCCTGCTGTTTTAGTCAGTAAACAATAAGACTGGTTCTTTTAGAGAGGCAGAATTGTATAACTTAGTTGCTAGAGATTCAAGGTCTTTTTTGATAACAGACAATGAATAAGCTATGTATTCAGACAGTGCCTGTATTGGGAGAATCACGTCCCAACATCATGCCACTAATATGTCCTGCCCCTAAATCACGCCTCTAATCAAAGCTACGCCCAAGCCACACCCAGGTTACACCTATGTTACGCCTCTAACCAAACCCTTCTGTTTCCCTGTCTAAAAATCATAACCCTATGCTTAATAAACTGAGATAAAGGAATTTGAAATCTGGCTTCTGCTACGTTTCTTTTCCTTCGTTTTCCGGGCCTGTGATATCATCAAAATCGGAGATAATAAGTGTCAGTGCGTGAAAAGCTTCCCGGGGGAGTCTGCTGCATGGTGCAGATGTGTGTATCCAGTTACAGAAGCCTAGGCAGGGAAAAGGTTTCCCTTCATCCACCGTCATCCTCCTCTGATCTCCTCCAACCTCCGCTCTCCTCCTACCCACCCAAACCGGGAGGATACCAACTCATTAATAACCGGGACTGTCCCGGCTAAACCGGGACTTCTGGTCAATGCACCCAAGAGATATGTTTTTGTTTTTAAAATAGGCTTGATGCAGGGGGTCTTTGGAGCTGAACCATGTTTATTGCAGCCCTGGAGACCCCCTGCTTCCCAAGATACTTACCTCGTAAGGAGGTGCCGGTAGCTGCTTCAGCTGGGCTAGTTGGGGTTATCGAAATGGCGGCTTAAATGTCTCATGTTACACTGGCCAATAAAAAGCCGTGATGTCATCCATTGTGTCTTCCTATTGGCTCACGTGACGCTGGAGCTTTAAACAGCAGAGAGATAACGGCACTCCCTATGGGAGGTATCCAGGTCACCTGGGTTAACCTAGTCTTTGCATTAATGGGCCAATAAAACAATGAAAAAACAATATGTTTATCATTGTAGTGACTGGTGAAAGTGTACAGATGTAACACAGATTTGACACAATCTCTAGATTTACTTCAAGGGCTTCATGTAAATTCCTGAGATAGTTCTGGTTAGCAGACAAAAGACAGGAAACTCTCCATTTCCTTACAGATTGAAAAATGTATGATAAGTAAAATCTGATGTAATTCACAAGGATAAAAAAAAATAGATTTGTGTCACGCAAAATTAGACGTGTGCACTAATACCAGATATGACATCTGTGTTGCTTATGTCAGATATTTATTTCCTCAAGACAGATGTCTCGACATACATTTTTATTTATATTTATATAATTTTATCTATATCTATATTTTTTAAACCGTTGTATGTTCCTGTGTCTAGGGGCAATCTGATTAGTCTGTCACTCAGCCTCTGGCCAATCAGATTGCTCCATGGTCGCCCCCGTCTAATTGGCTTGCCTCTATGGCCTCAACCGGCGCCCTCCTCCTCCTCGCACCGCCGCCCGGCCACTCTCTTCTTCTCCCTCCTGTTCTGTCTCACGCTGAGTCCCCCTGCCCCCGGGTATCACCCCCACCGGTTATTGCCCCCCCTGCCCCTGGGTGTCACTCCCCCCCCCACCGCCCCCTGTGTCGGTCCCCCCTCCCTTTCCCCGGTGTCCCCCTGTCACCTGCGTGTTTCGAGCCGTCCAGCGGCCTGGCAGTGCACGCGCGGCTGCTCCCGCTCCTCAGGCGGCTCACTGTCCTCCCGACGCCGGCTCGCGCATGCTCCGGGGCGCCATGCGTCCGGCGGACTGCACTGCATGCTCTGCCCCCCACGCCCGGGACCGCGGCTGCTCCCGCTCCTCGGGCGGCTCACCGTCCTCCCGACGCGGGCTCGCACACGCTCCAGGTCGCACAGCGGCCTGCGCTGTCCCCCACGCCCGGGACCGACCGGGCGGAGCACCCGGATTGGAGAGAGGCGCCTTATGGACCGGTGGGAGCTCGGAGAATGGACGGAGGGGGCTGGTGTCCCCTGGTGGGGGGGGCGAGGCTGCGGTATCCTCACTGCAGTTGTTTTTGGTGCCCGAGGACATGTGTCTCACAGTGTGTGTGTGTGTGTGTCACTGTATGTGTGTGTCACTGTGTGTGTGTGTCTGTCACTGTGTGTGTGTGTGTGTGTCTGTCACTGTGTGTGTGTGTCTGTCACAGTGTGTGTGTATGTGTGTCACTGTATGTGTGTGTGTCACTGTGTGTGTGTGTGTGTGTGTGTGTATCTGTCACTGTGTGTGTGTGTGCCTGTCATTGTGTGTGTGTCACAGTATGTGTGTGTCACAGTATGTGTGTGTGTGTGTCACAGTATGTGTGTCACAGTATGTGTGTGTGTGTGTCACAGTATGTGTGTGTGTCACAGTATGTGTGTGTGTCACAGTTTGTGTGTGTCACAGTTTGTGTGTGTCACAGTATGTGTGTGTGTGTGTCACAGTATGTGTGTGTGTGTGTCACAGTATGTGTGTGTGTGTCACAGTATGTGTGTGTGTGTGTCACTGTCTCACTGTGTATGTATGTGTCTCACTGTGTGTGTGTGTGCGTGTGTCTCACAGTGTGTGTGTGTGTCTCACTGTGTGTGTGTATGTGTCTCACTGTGTGTGTGTGCGTGCGTCTCACTGTGTGTGCGTGTGTCTCACTGTGTGTGTGTGTGCGCGCGTGTGTCTCACTGTGTGTGTGCGTGTGTCTCGCTGTGTGTGTACGTGTGTGTCTCACTGTGTGCTGCGCAGGGGGGGGAACAGAGCTGCTCGGGGGGGGGGGAACGGTGACCGGAGCGGCGCAGGGGGGGGGGCACGGCCGGAGCTGTGTAGGGGGGGGACACACGCCCGGAGCTGCGCAGGCGGGGGGGAGGAATGGCCGGCGCTGCGCAGGGGGGGGGGGGGGACTGGAGCTACGCAGGGGGGGGGGAGGCGGAGAGGGACGTGGAGAGAGGAGGGAGCAGGAGGTTTTGGTCCCGGGCAGCGCCGGGTCTCTCAGCTAGTGAAACTATATATGTTGTATGTCATTATAACATTCTTTCTCTGTAAACAAGCATTATGCAACTTTTCACATTTTAAATATTAAATGTAGTAAGTACTGTCTTTGGGCGCTAATTGAACCCAGTACCTTTTTGAAGAGATTAATTGCATTTTCAGACACATTTAGCTACATTGTTTATTTATTTATAAAATATTTTACCAGGAAGTAATACATTGAGTTACCTCTCGTTTTCAAGTATGTCCTGTGCACAGAGTAAAACAAATAATACATGGTTACAAATACAGTTACATAAATGAACAGGATATACATTATATACAAGACATTGCGTGCACAGTTAAAGAAAATATATATTATGAGCGTATGAAACAGTTACAGACCAGATTAAAGTGTGAGACAGCCTTAGATTTGAAAGAACTTAAGCTGGTGGTGGATATGAGAGTCTCTGGTAGGTTGTTCCAGTTTTGGGGTGCACGGAAGGAGAAGGAGGAACGTCCGGATACTTTGTTGAGCCTTGGGACCATGAATAGTCTTTTGGAGTCTGATCTCAGGTGATAGGTGCTGCATGTGGTAGGGGTGAGGAGCTTGTTCAGGTAGCTGGGTAGCTTGCCCAGAAGTATTTGAGGGTGAGACAGGAAAGGTGAACTTTGCGCCTAGACTCTAGTGATGACCAATCGAGTTCTTTGAGCATTTCGCAGTGATGTGTGTTATAGTTGCATTGGAGAACAAAACAACAAATTGAATTGTAGAGGGTGTCAAGTTTGCTAAGGTGGGTTTGAGGAGCCGAGCCATATACTATGTCTCCATAGTCAATAATTGGCATTAGCATCTGCTGTGCAATACGCTTTCTGACCAGGAGACTTAGGGAGGATTTGTTCCTGTAAAGTACCCCTAGTTTGGCATAGGTCTTGGTTGTCAGGGTATCAATGTGCATCCCGAATGTTAAGTGGGAGTCAAACCATAAGCCCAGGTATTTAAAACTAGTGACAGGTGTTAGGGTGGTGTTAGCGTTGGTTCTAATCAGGAGCTCAGTCACTGGAAGCTTTACAAATTTAGTCTTGGTCCCAAATACCATTGTTACAGTCTTGTCAGTGTTTAAAAACAGTTTGTTTTGGGAAATCCAGTTTTCGAGTCTCAAAAAGTGAGACTGAAGTATGTGTTGAAGGTCAGAGAGGCTATGGCTGTGTGCATATAGGATTGTGTCATCTGCATACATGTGTATTGAGGCTTCCTTACAAGCTGTGGCAAGATCATTAATGAACACTGAGAAGAGTAGGGGCCCCAGAAAAGAGCCTTGCGGGACACCACAGGTGATATCCAGGGGGTTGGAGTTAGAGCCTGAGATGGACACATGTTGGGATCTACCTGATAGGTAGGACTGAAACCAGTTTAAAGCATGTTTCCCTATTCCAGAGCTCTGGAGTTTGTTAAGCAGGATAACATAATCAACTGTGTCAAAAGCCTTTGCAAAATCTAGGAATACTGCACCAGTGAGTTGTCCCCGTTCCATTCCACACTGGATTTCATTGCAAAGTTTTAGCAGGGTAGTTACGGTGGAGTGTTTGGGACAAAACCCAGACTGGAATTGGCTAGGGAAATTTGTCTTGGTGTAGAAATCGCTTAATTGGGAGTGGACACATTTTTCCATAACTTTGGATAGAATTGGGAGAAGTGAGATTGGCCTGTAGTTTGAGACAGTGTTTTTGTCCCCACTTTTGAAGATTGGGACAACTCTGGCAGTTTTCCAGGTCTTAGGGATATGGCCTGCAGACAGGATAGAGTTGACTATGGACGCAATTGGTTTGGCAATGGCTGGGGCACCAAGTCGTAGGAACCTAGATTGTAGTAAGTCGGGTCCACATTGGCTGCTTAGTTTTAGTTTGAGGAGCGCTTGTGTAATCTCCTCTTCAGATACTGGGCTAAATTGAAAATTGTGGGCAGTGTTGGGAGGGGGTGGGACTGTAGGGATACTCCCCGGATGAGATTCATGTTTGGGGTTTGTGCTGCGTTTCGCTAATAAGTTAGTGGCACACCCCACAAAGTAATCATTGAATGCATTTGCAATGTCAGTGGGGTTTGTCAGAGTAATATCCCCCTTAGTGATATTACTTGGTTGTTGATGGTTAGGAGGCTGGAATATATTGTTGATAACCTTCCAGAAGTTAGCTGGGTTTGATGTATTTTGGTGGAGATTGTCAGAGTAATATTGGGCTTTTGCATGCCTTGTTTGCCTTGTGCACATGTTCCGCATGCATCTGTAGTGATTGAGATCCTTGGTAGTGCCAGTTACTTTGTAGCTTTTCCACAAGGCATCCCTGAACTGGTAGAGTGCTATAAGGTCAGGTGTAACCCATGGAAGGTGGGCCCCCCGTACCCTTATTTTGCGTAGTGGAGCATGGGTATCGCAGAGTTTTAAGAACTCGGATTGGAAATAGTCGAGCGCAGAATCGGGGTCGGGAATTAAATCGATTCTGTGCCATGGGCAGTTGGTAAGGTCATCCAGAAACTGTTGTGGGTTAAAGTTTTTAAATGTTCTAGTGAGGAGAACTTTAGGGCTTGAATGGGGCGGTTTAATTTTCCTTACACAGTACACTATTGCATGGTCACTGAAAATATCAGGAAGGATGCCAGAGGATTGGATTCTGCTGGGGTTTGAGGAGAGAATCCAGTCTAGCAAGGAATGGTTATGCGATTTCAGGTTTATCCGTGTGGGTTGGGAAATGAGTTGTGATAGGTTAAGTGACTTGAGTTGTATCTGGATTTTGTGGTTTTTAGGGTCAAGCCAATTGAAGTTGAAGTCCCCTAGAACTAGCAGCTCACTCTTCTCATTCAGAGAGGAAATGGAGCCAAGAAACTGGGTGATATCAGTCAAGGATTGTAGAGGGGCTTTAAGGGGGCGGTAGATGCCAGCAAGCAAGATGGGCTTAGAAAAGGGGAGGCAGATTTTGCCAACTAGAGTTTCAAAAGAGGGTGGACTTGGTGGGCAATTTAACAGTGTAAATTGTAAATTGTGGTTTTTTTTGTCATTATCTCTTTCAAACGTTCAACCTTTCAATGTTCAACAAATGTACATATCTTCTTTTTACACTTGTTATTGATTTTGGTGATAACACTATTTCCCAGCCCTCAAAGTCGCGGGTAAATCGTCCCTTTCTTTTATTTCGTTGTTTGTATATTAATTATGAAGCCGTCCATCAATCCAACAGACATAAGCACAAGTAGCTGATATACTCGTTTTCGAGAAATAACAAATCTTATATATATATACTGTAATATATATATATATATATATATATATATATATATATATATATATATATATATATATATATATAATTAGAGAAAAAGAGAAAAGAAGCGCCCGATCCTTGTATAAAATCAGATAAACAAAGTTTTAATATCTAATGGACAAGACAAATGCACACTTACAATTTGTCTGATAAAATAAAGCATGTTATGGGACCTGCCCATGCACCAACTGAGGACTCCTCGGTCTCTTCTTTGTGTGTGAGTGTCAGTATTGCCTCCAAAAAGGATGTTGCTGTCAGCTGCTGTCTCCAGGGGAGTAATCCTTAGTGTTTGGGAGCATTCAATCTCCACATGCGGCCGCCATTAGTCTTTCTTCTCACACTTGAAACCGGAAAATAATCTTCAGGCAAGTCCTTGCCTCCTCACGCTGGTGCTGGGAGCTGCCCTGTCACCGTAGGTTCACTGCCAGATATCCCTATATATATATAAAGTGTAGCTAGGTTCCCCCCTGGGTCCCCTTACCTCCTCAGATGTCGGCGGGTGGTGCGCGGGTGCCTCCGACTAGTGCAGGTACGTGCGGGAGCTTAGGCAGGCTTTCTTGGGTATAGGCAGGGCGACTGAATCGCCGGCGGCTCCTGTAGGATGGCGTCGCTACATTGAAATTGATTGCGCATGCGCAAGACCCGCGCATGTGAGCGGCAAACATTAGGTAGAATGGCTCCGCGGGGACTACAAGTCCCATCAGGCATAGGGGCAGCAAACCAGGTGACGCCACACAGTCAATAGGGCTGAAGCTTTCCCCTGCACAAGAGAAGATAGTTTCTGCGTGCTTACCACGTTAGCAGTCGGAGCTGGGACAAGGGGTAGGTTATGTGTGCAGGTGTCTGTGCCACCTGCACAAGGCCAGATACCCCCTATTAGGCCCGAGCTAGCCCCCGACTCCCCTCAGCTTGTGGTTGCTGCAGGGACAGGCCCATCAATAGGGACACTGTCCTGTAGCTTCAGAGTGAGAGATACAGACAGGAGTGGCTGCATCCTGTCCATGTGTGGTCTGGGACCAGATCACCCTTCACATAGAGACTCTCATCAAAGGTTGCACAGTCCAGGCTGGATACCACCCAACAAAGTGCACCAACTCACCTTTACACATTAGTGGGCAGCTCTGTACCACACATTGGGTGGGAGGATTGACCTTGTGGACACCGGGTTGGTTGGGTGCCCATGGGCCCCTAGGTACTTTGGGGGACGGTGACTTCATTGAGAGGGGCCGGAGTATTGGAAGGTACGGCCGTGCGAGGCCTGGTGGGTAGGCTGTAACTATATTAGCTGCATATATTAAAACTGTTCTGCTTTACCAAGTGTGTATTCTTTATGTGTCCTGTAACGGGGGAATTCCACACGCTAGAATCCCGTAGAGGTGGAGGCGCTACCGAGTATCACTCAGGTAGGTATACCCAGGTTCCCAGTAGCGGAGACTCAGCTCTCCTGTACGCCACAGGTATAGCACCACACATATATCATAGCCACATCTCCCAGGGGGTGGGGGAAAGTGCGCTACATATATATAAATATATATTTTTCCACGGCACAAATAACTGTGAGGGGCCAGCAACTTAACGATTCAACACACTTCACCGACCCCTCTATCACTCAAGGGGTAACCATTTAGCAAAACCGCAAGTCCCTGATAATCAGGGTCCTGAACATTTGAAAGAAAAGTCACTGGATTTTAACACTGTATCAATTTATATTTTCCTGTGTATCTGCTTTATGTTGTTCACCTTACACAAAACTACAGCAATACCGTTGTTTTGAATTTCACAGAACAGAGAACGGTTACTTCAAGTTCTGGTTACGGTCCTTAAGTCACCTTAACGTAATGAGTTAGATTAAATCACCCTAGGCCCCCAACATACATGTTGTTTTAAAAATAGACATGATGCTGGAGTTAAAGAATTAAGTCAAGGATACCAAAAAAAAATCATTAATTATGTGGGGACCGTCCCTATAATCTAAAAACGAACAACCTACAATTCCACTGACTGTCTGTGTGACTATCACTGTCTGTGTGACTATCACTGTCTGACTGTCTGACTGTCTGACTGTCTGACTGTCTGACTGTCTGACTGTCTGACTGTCTGACTGTCTGACTGTCTGCGCACGCTTGCACGCGCACGCTCACGCTCGCACGCGCTCTCCCGCCCCGTGCTCGCTCCCTCCCGGTGGTGACGTGCGCGCCCCCCGAGTCAGTGACGCAGGGGAGCCGGAAGTCGGGACGTGGCCGGCGCGCAGCAGTCACAGTGACAGGAGGATGGCGGCGGTGGCGGTGAGCAGCGCAGAGCGGCTGGAGGTGTCCATAGACGGGATGACCCTCAGCCCGGACTCGGAGGAGCAGGCGCGGGGCGTTGCGGGGGACTTGGGCCAGGAGGATGAGGGGAGCGGGCAGGCCGGGGGAGAGCAGGCCCTGAGCATGGAGCAGCGCTGGGGGTTCAGCCTGGAGGAGCTTTACATGCTCGCACTCAAGTTCTTCAAAGGTAACCGTGTCCCCCATCCGTGATGTACATGTACCCCCCCATCATCCCATATTCGTGATGTACATGTACCCCCCCATCATCCCATATTCGTGATGTAAATGCCCCCCCCATCATCCCATATCCGTGATGTAAATGCCCCCCCCATCATCCCATATCCGTGATGTACATGTCCCCCCCATCATCCCATATCCGTGATGTACATGTCCCCCCCATCTCATATCCGTGATGTACATGTCCCCCCCATCATCCCATATCCGTGATGTACATGTCTCTCCCCATCTCATATCCGTGATGTACATGTCCCCCCCATCATCCCATATCCGTGATGTACATGTCCCCCCCATCATCCCATATCCGTGATGTACATGTACCCCCCCATCATCCCATATCCGTGATGTACATGCCCCCCCCATCATCCCATATCCGTGATGTACATGTCTCTCCCCATCTCATATCCGTGATGTACATGTCCCCCCCCCATCATCCCATATCCGTGATGTACATGTCCCCCCCATCATCCCATATCCGTGATGTACATGTTCCCCCCCCATCATCCCATATCCGTGATGTACATGTCTCTCCCCATCCTCCCATATCCGTGATGTACATGTCTCCCTCCCCCATCTTATATCCGTGATGTACATGTCTTCCCCCCCCCCATCTTATATCCGTGATGTACATGTCCCCCCCCCATCATCCCATATCCGTGATGTACATGTCTCTCCCCCCCCCCCATCTCCTAGCCGGGATGTACATGTCTCTCCCCCCCATCTCCTAGCCGGGATGTACATGTCTCTCCCCCCCCATCTCCTAGCCGGGATGTACATGTCTCTCCCCCCCCACCATCTCCTAGCCGTGATGTACATGTCTCTCCCCCCATCTCCTAGCTGGGATGTACATGTCTCTCCCCCCATCTCCTAGCCGGGATGTACATGTCTCTCCCCCCCATCTCCTAGCCGGGATGTACATGTCTCTCCCCCCCATCTCCTAGCCGGGATGTACATGTCTCTCCCCCCCATCTCCTAGCCGGGATGTACATGTCTCTCCCCCCATCTCCTAGCGGGATGTACATGTCTCTCCCCCACATCTCCTAGCCGGGATGTACAGGTCTCTTTCCCCCTCCACCCCACCATCTCATACCAATGATGTACAGCCCCCCCTCCCCCCTCATACCAATGATGTACAGCCCCCGCTCCCCCCCCTCATACCAATCATGTACAGCCCCCCCCCCCCCTCATACCAATGATGTACAAAATCATACCAATGATGTACAGCCCCCCTCCCCCCTCATACCAATGATGTACAGCCCCCCCTCCCCCCTCATACCAATGATGTACAGCCCCCCCTCCCTCCATCATACCAATGATGTACAGCCCCCCTCCCCCCTCATACCAATGATGTACAGCCCCCCTCCCTCCCTCATACCAACGATGTACAGCCCCCCCTCCCTCCCTCATACCAATGATGTACAGCCCCCCTCCCTCCCTCATACCAATGATGTACAGCCCCCCCTCCCTCCCTCATACCAATGATGTACAGCCCCCCCTCCCTCCCTCATACCAATGATGTACATCCCCCCTCCCTCATACCAATGATGTACAGCCCCCCCTCCCTCCCTCATACCAATGATGTACAGCCCCCCCTCCCTCCCTCATACCAATGATGTACATCCCCCCCTCCCTCCCTCATACCAATGATGTACATCCCGCCTCCCTCATACCAATGATGTACAGCCCCCCCTCCCTCCATCATACCAATGATGTACATCCCCCCTCCCTCATACCAATGATGTACATCCCCCCCTCCCTCCCTCATACCAAGATGTACATCCCCCCCTCCCTCCCTCATACCAAGATGTACATGTCCCTCCCCATATCTGGGATATGTATGGGTCCCATCCCCCGCCACATTGGGGATGTACGTGTCCCTGCCCCCATTCATATCGGGGATGTAGACCACAGGGGAAGGGGTGTACATGGGGCCCCTTAAACAGCAGCACAACTTTCATCCCATATGTGGGTCCTAAAATGGTGATGATTTTGATTGGAAATTGACATGATGTAAAACCCCTTAATTGACAAGATCATAAATGAGACTGAAGATGAAGAACCCGAGGGTTGACAGTTAACTCTTCACATTACATACATGACATAAATTGCAGGCCTCCCTAGCAGCAAAGAACTTAAGTACATTGTTGTATGCAGAGACCACATACAGTACATGCACGAGGGATAACTCCCAGTGATGTGAATAACCCCAGGATAATGACAATCTATTCTATCTGGTGTCAGACGCCATCTATATTCTCCTTGCACGTAAAGGATGTATGTGCTTCCTGTGTCCCTCCTGTAGATGTGTCCATAGGAAGGTACTGTATGGGTCATGCTTGCTTGATTTGTTATTGGAGATCTGGATTCCATTATATTAACATAAAATCCAGAGGAGACATTATAACTACTAATGGTGTGTGTGTGTCTACAACAGGGGTGGCTTCTCCCAGTCCTCAAAGGCCAGCACCAGGTCAGCTTTTCAGGATATCTAAGCCACTGATTGAGGCACCTGTGGTGAAGCAGGCGTGTCGTGAACCTGACCTGTTGGTGGCCATTGAGGACTGAAGTCCTGCTCTAGATCTAAAAACAGATGGTTAGGAGTATTATTTCCCCCATCTGCTGCCTCTCTCAAAAACCTTCTTTCTATTGATATCGGGTGTAGCTGTTTGCAGCTTAATAAGCCATTCAATGTATTTGTGGTGGCAGCTGTGGCCATAAGATAGCTTCTATACATTGCAATTAATATTCATCTACTCTATGGGTCAGTTCAGTGACACACACACACACACACACACACACCTTGTCATTGCTTCCTCATTCCTCGCTTCACGCCTACTGTATGTCCACCTCATCAGAGAGGAGAGAAGCAGGAAGAGATGCACAGAGCGATCACCGTGAAAACTCCTGTACCCAGTGCTACATTTCCCTTTCTTTTTGTCTTTTTGTAGTATTTATACATTTACTTTTTAGTCAAATGTAGGGGAACCCAAAAAGGAGCTTATTCTATTCACCATTATTTCTTGTGCATCTCACACACAACTTGGTACCACTTTACACGGCCACCGTTGTGAATATTGTGAGCACTGCTTATTTTATTTCTAACACAACTCTTCCTGAGTGCCGTTTATATAGTGTTTTCTGTGTCTCTTGATCTTGTAGTGTTGGGAGTCCTCTTCTCTGGCCTAAATTTGAGAGTTGTTACATTCTAAAACCGCCATTAAAGTGGTAGGAAGGGTTATGCCTGATTCTTCCGTTTGATTGTCCCTCCAGTGTACTTTGCTAAAATTTACTAAGAGTTTTTACATTTCCAGATGAGAGCAGAATAAACCGCTCGCGTGCCAGATGGGGCTGCAAAGCATTGCCTTGCAGGCCCCTTGGACACGCAATTCGTTAAAGAATTAGAGCTCCGTGTGTGTGAATAAAATGCAGCAACTTAAAATAAATAAATATGTGGTTTAGATTGTAAGCAGGGACTTCTCTTCCACAATGTTACTTTTATGTCTGATGCACTTATTCCCATGATGTGTTATTTGTAGTTATTTGTTATTTATATGATTGTCACGTGTATTACTACTGTGAAGCGCTATGTACATTAATGGCGCTATATACATAAAGACATACATGCATACATGTGGTGAAATTGCACTGTGACTTTGGTGGCTGACAGTGCTGATTGGCAGATATAACTTTTTGCCACTAGGGGGAGCCTCAATGTACACATGGCATAAATACATGTTATTGGGCTGTGATGCACACGTTTTTGCATACGTGTAGGTGAGCTGTTCAGGACCCTCAGAGACCTTTTCAGTCTCGATAGTTCAGGCACAACAGCTGGGAAGAACTTTCCATAAAAAAAAATCAAGGCACAGATTGCGATATGAAACCGATGTCCCTGCCCTAATTTGGCAGACACGCAGTGATTCGGAGAGGAAGCAGCGGCCTCAACCCTTAAGGTGCCATAAGGACCGCGGCACCAGGGTCCCAAAGTCCCTCCGGGACATCACGGGGATGTCACTGCTTTTCTTCATGGAAGTACAGAACCCCTAGAAAAAAAAAGCTGTCAAAGGCCATGACGTAACCAATAGTCAGGGGGTCCTGGTGCCCCTGAACCCGTAGGCATATCTTTATCTATTTAGAGCCATCCAGGTACATAGCGCTTCCCAGCAGTAATACACACAACGTGATATAGAATATAGTGGGAATAAGTGCTTCAGGCATGAGTAAAAACACGAAAGGGCGTCCCTACCCCGAAGAGCTTTCAATCTAGGCGGTAAGTGGGGAGAACTCGCAGAGACAGTAGGAGGATGTACTGGTAAGTGCGTCTGCAAGGGGCCAAGGT
Organism: Ascaphus truei; assembly: GCF_040206685.1. NCBI lineage: Eukaryota > Metazoa > Chordata > Amphibia > Anura > Ascaphidae > Ascaphus > Ascaphus truei. Next base: position 29,896,690 of record NC_134486.1, read on the forward strand.
CAGTGCCTCCGAGATGTATAGTATCAGCCAATGGAGCTACCCATTTGCTTCGTTAAAGAGGTGTGTTTTTAGAAAGTAAAATAAGATTGTATGTCTTTATTTATATAGCGCCATTAATGTACATAGCGCTTCACAGCAGTAATACATGTGGTAATCAAATAAATAACAGATAATATAAATAACAGATCATGGGAATAAGTGCTTTCGACATAAAAGTAACATTAAGGAAGAGGAGTCCCTGCCCCGAGGAGCTTACAGTCTAATTGGTAGGTAGGTAGAACGTACAGAGACAGTAGGAGGGAGTTCTGGTAAGTGCGTCTGCAGGGGGCCAAGCTTTATGTATCATGTGTTCAGAATATCCACAGTGCTATTCATATGCTTCTTTAAGCAAGTGTGTCTTAAGGTGGATAGAGAGGGTGCAAGTCGGGTACTGAGGGGAAGGGCATTCCAGAGGTGTGGGGCAGTCAGTGAAAAAGGTTTAAGGCGTGAGAGGGCTTTAGATACAAAGGGGGTAGAAAGAAGAACGCAAGAGTCTGGATGGTGCATAATGAGAAATTAGGGCTGAGATGTAAGGAGGGGCAGAAGAGTGTAAAGCTTTAAAAGTGAGGAGAAGAATGGAGTGTGAGATGCGGGATTTGATCGGAAGCCAGGAGAGGGATTTCATGAGGGGAGATGCCGAGACAGATCTAGGAAAGAATAGAGTGATTCTGGCAGCAGCATTTAGGATAGATTGTAGGGGAGACAGGTGAGAGTCAGGAAGGCCGGACAGCAGGAGGTTACAGTAATCAAGACGGGAGAGAATGAGGGCCTGAGTCAGAGTTTTAGCAGTCGAGCAACAGATGAAAGGGCGTATCTTTGTTATATTGCGGAGGAAAAAGCGACAAGTTTTAGAAATGTTTTGAATGTGAGGGGCGAATGTGAGAGAGGAGTCGAGTGTGACCCCTAGGCAGCGTGCTTGGGCTACTGGGTGAATGATTATAGTTCCAACAGTAATGTGGAATGTGGAAGGAGGTAGTAGGGCCAGGTTTGGGAGGAAGTATGAGGAGCTCTGTTTTAGCCATGTTGAGTTTAAGGCGTCGGAGGGCCATCCAGGATGATATAGCAGAGAGACATTCAGAAACTTTGGTTTGTACAGCAGGTGTAAAGTAAGGTGTTGAAAAGTATATTTGTGTGTCGTCGGCATAGAGGTGATAATTAAACCCAAAAGATGTTATTAGGTCACCTAGAGAGAGTGTGTACAGAGAAAAGAGAAGAGGTCCCAGGACAGAGCCCTGGGGTACCCCCACAGAGAGATCAATAGAGGAGGAGGAGGTGTTAGCAGAAGAGACACTGAAAGTATGATGGGAGAGGTAGGATGAGATCCAGGATAGAGCTTTGTTCCGAATACCAAGAGTATGGAGAATGTGAAGGAGAAGAGGGTGGTCCACGGTGTCAAATGCTGCAGAGAGGTCGAGTAATATGAGCAGAGTGTAATGACCTCTGTCTTTGGCAGCATGGAGGTCGTAGGTGGGTAGAGCAGATGCCAGCCAGATATTGAGGGGAGGGCATTACAGAGGGGTGTGTGAGAGAGGTTTTACTTATTATTTATTTTATTTATAAAATGTTTTACAAGAATGTTTATAAATTGAGTTACCTCTTGTTTTCAAGTGTCCCCGGCATAGAGTTATGATAACAAATAATACATGGTTACAAGTACATAGTTACATAAGTGAACAGGGTATTTATTTATTTATAAAATATTTTACCAGGAAGTAATACATTGAGAGTTACCTCTCGTTTTCAAGTATGTCCTGGGCACAGAGTTAAGACAAATAATACATGGTTACAAGTACAGTTACATACATGAACAGGGTATACATTATATACAAGACATTGCATGCACAGTTAAAGAAAATATATATTATGGGCGTATGAAACAGTTACAGACCAGATTAAAAAGTGGGAGTCAAACCATATGCCCAGGTATTTAAAACTCGTAACAGGAGTTTGGGTGGTATTAGCGTTGGTTCTGATCTGGAGCTCAGTCATTGAAAACTTACATAATTGAGTCTTGGTCCCAAATACCATTGTTAGTCTTGTCAGTGTTTAAAAACAGTTTTTGTTTTGGGAAATCCAATTTTCAAGTCTCAAAGTCAGATTGAAGTATGTGTTCAAGGTCGGAGAGGCTAGGGCTGTGTGCATATAAGATTGTCATCTGCATACATGTGTATTGAAGCTGTAGGAAGATCATTGATGAACACTGAGAAGAGTAGGGGCCTTGCGGGACAGCACAGATGATATCCAAGGGGTTGGAGTTAGAGCCTCAGACACATGTTGGGATCTACCTGATAGGTAGAAATGAAACCAGTTTAAAGCATGCTTCCCTATTCCAGAGCACTGCAGTTTGTTATGCAAGATAACACGATCAACAGTATCAAAAGCCTTTGCAAAATATAGGAATATTGCACCATTGAGTTGTCCTAGTTCCATTCCACACTGGATCTCATTGCAAACGTTTAGGAGGGTAGTTACCTTGGAGTGTTTGGGGTGAAAGCCAGATTGGAATTGGCTAGGGAAATTTTATTTGGTACAGTAATCGCTTAGTTGGGCGTGAACACATTTTTCCATGACTAGTATTGGGAGAAGAGAGATTGGCCTGTAGTCTGACAGTGTTTTTGTCCCTACTTTTGAAGATTGGGATAACTCTGGTAGTTTTCCAGGTTTTAGGGATATGGCCTGCATACAGAATAGGGTTGACTATGGAAGCAATTGGTTTGGCAATTGGCACCAAGTCTTAGGAACTTAGATTGCAGTAAGTTCAGTCCACATTGGCTGCTTAGTTTCAATTTGAGGAGCGCTTGTGTAATGTCCTCTTCAGATACTGGGACAAATTGAAAATTGTGAGCAGTGTTGGGAGTGGGCGGGGGTATAGGGGTAATCCCAGGATGAGATTCATGTTTGTGGTTTGGGTTGCGTTTCGCTAATACTTTGTGGGGTGTGCTACCAAATTATCATTGAATGCATTTGCAATGTCAGTGGGGTTTGACAGAGTAGTATCCTCCTTAGTGATATTACTTGGTTGTTGATGGCTGGAAGGTTGGAATATATTGTTGATAACCTTCCAGAAGTTAGCTTGGTTTGATGTATTCTGGTGAAGATTGTCAGTAATATTGGGCTTTTGCGTGTCTTGTTTGCCTTGTGCACATATTCCGATGGAATCTGTAGTTAAGATCCTTGATAGCGCCAGTTACTTTGTAGCTTTTCCACAAGGTATCCCTGAAATGGTAGAGCGCTATATGGTCAGTTGTAACACACGGAAGGTGGTGCCCCCCGTACTCTTAATATGCGTAGTTGGAGCATGGGTATCACAGAGTTTTAAGAACTCGGATTGGAAATAGTCAAGCGCAGAATCAGGGTCGGGAATTGTCGGTTCTGTACCAAGGGCAGTTGGTAAGGTCAGCCAGAAACATTTGTGGGTTAAAGTTTCTAAATGTTCTAGTGAGGAGATCTTTAGGGCGAGATTGGGGCGGTTTAACTTTCCTTACACAGTACACTATTGCATGATCACTGAAAATATCAGGAAGGATGCCAGAGGATTGGATTCTGCTGGGATTTGAGGAGAGACTCCAGTCTAGCAAGGGATGGTTGTGAGATTTCAGGTTTGTCCGTGTGGGTTGGGAAATGAGTTGCGTTAGGTTAAGTGACTTGAATTGTATCTGGATTTTGTGGTTTTTAGGGTCAAGCCAATTGTAGTTGAAATCCCCAAGAACTAGCAGCTCCCTCTTCTCATTCAGAGAGGAAATTGAGCCATTAATCTGGGTGATATCAGTAAGGGACTGTAGGGTGTCTTTAGGGGGGCGGTAGATGCCTTCAATTAAGACGGGCTTAGAAAAGGGGACGCAGATTTTGCCAACTAGGATTTCAAGAGTGGGGGCAATGTAAGAGTTTGCAGAAGATGCAGTCCCTAGTCAAACTATAGTCTAACTATATATTCTCACTTAAAGATGGTCACTTGGAGATGCAACATTTTAGATGCAAATGCTACCCTGCAAATGCTTTCCTTTAAACTGGTGTTACATTTATACATCTAAGCAGTTTTAGATGGGAGGGCACTTTAGATACAAAAGACATCCTTGAGCAGAACGCAAGAGGCAGGTATGGTTAAAGTTTAATTGCAAGAGTGGCAATCTTTAATAAAGTGTCAATTATTTGTTGAGCGATTTAAAGGCTTCCCCCCCTATGTACTATCATGCTTTTCATATGGGTTTAGCTGCAGGATGATTTTGGATGAGATTGCAACTTAAAAGGGACAGTCTGTGTGCTGAAAAACACGACTACTTTAATTGGCTTTTATGGCATGATTCAATAAACCTCAAAGTAAAAATGTGTTCTTTATGTGGCATGAAAAATGAATGTATTTTCTTACTACAGGCTCCCTGACACGTATGCTGGTCACATATGCATTGTCCTTAATGTTTACCTGCTTAACAATTGCAGCATCATTAAAACTAAAGCACAAAAGGGAAACACAAGAGCTGATACTAGGTCATATCAGCAAGACAGGTGAGATGGACATGATGAACTTTAGAAGCATTATCTGGTTACAATGGGCATTTAAAAATACTGGTCTCATTTTTGTAAGGCTCCAGTAATTTACATTCAGCCTATTAAACCTGCCATTGCCATTAATTCACTTTTGTCCCAGATAGAATTGCTCACAATAACAAATTAACACACAGCGTACAGTATGTGTGTGTATATACTGTAGCTTTGAAAAACCGCTGGGTAATTTGTACCCACTGTATATTTCAGCAGGAACTAGTCGTGGCCGCCCCATTGTTCCGAGTAATTGATACCATCCCATAAAATGAACAACTTTAAGTCTCTTTGTATATGTTTTCGAGTCTGATTTACATGTGATTAGCCTAGTTATGGAGCAGAGAGGAGCAGTTTGCATAAGCATGCGTTGTTCTGCAAATCTGATGTTTGTCTCTGAGGCCAGGATCTGTCTCGTGTGGAATATCCACAGCAGGAAGGGAAGCTAAACAGAGTATGAAAACAGGCTTACATCTAGATAGCTTGGAGGAACATGGAGAGGCTTCCTGTGACTTCCCCGTGACTCTAGTACTTAACCCCTTTTTGTTTTTAGTGAGCTGCTTGCAGATTAGCTCTTCACAATGCGTTGCTGCTCTGGCAACAAATTGATGAAGAGTTTAAGATTAGTTTGTAATGCCTTTAGTCATTACGTGTGTGTGTGTGTGTGTGTGTGTGTGTGTGTGTGTGTGTGTGTGTGTGTGTGTGTGTGTGTGTGTGTGTGTGTGTGTGTGTGTGTGTGTGTGTGTGTGTGTGTGTGTGTGTGTGTGTGTGTGTGTGTGTGTGTCGTTTTCACCCCTACTTGCTTTCTTTTATTCTCATGAAATGTAACATTTCCCCTCCTGGTTTGTACTTTTCGGTTGTTTGCTTTTACTTACTGAAGTAAAGTCAGAAATAAGACCTAATGCAGCAAGTTGTGCCTGCAGTTTTTTCCCTCGTACACTTTGTGCTATTACTCAATACGCATCCTTATAAGAATCAGAGAGGCACTGTCTGCGAAGGTGTCAGGGGCTGGATTAGTGGTGCTGTGGAAACCAACATCTCCCCTTGTCCCATGAGTGGAAAGACAGCAATGCCTTGTGTACAGCGCGCACACATATCCAAGTATTTTATATTTCCACGTTATTGAAGCCTTAGTAGGAAACATAACCAATATACAAACACGCGCATGCCTGTGTAAACAGCAGCCTTCACGTTCTATTCTGATAAAAGCAGCAAATTATAATATCTAATGGCAAATACCTTACATCAGTCTTAAATCTAGGTAATTGTCACCTTTTTATTACAACCCTAACAAGTGCTTTTAAATCGTTTTTCAAGGTTTGTTTGTAAACCTGGTTTGATTTCCCCTGGTTACAGGCTCTGTGTTTTTTACGGCATGTTCAACAAGAGTTTGCACAGGCAAACTCCCATCTCTGCCCTCACCTTGATTGGCTCCACAGGGAACTGGGTGGGCTAGAGGTTGAGTAAACACTTGATTACCAAGCACTTCGAATCCATTCAGTGACCCCAGACGAAAAGAAATATTGTTTCCCCTAATAAAGCAAAACAACCAAATGTTTGCTTTTGTTTAACAAAGACTATGTATGTATATCTTGTATAGCACCATCCATGTTGGCTGTCTCACATTTTAATCTGGTCTGTAACTGTTTCATACGCCCATAATATATATTATCTTTAACTGTGCATGCAATGTCTTGTATATAATGTATACCCTGCTCATTATGTAACTGTACTTGTAACCATGTATTATTTGTCTTAACTCTGTGCCCAGGACATACTTGAAAACGAGAGGTAACTCTCAATGTATTACTTCCTGGTAAAATATTTTTTTTTTATACATCCATATGCACAGCACTTCCCAGCAGTAATACACAAATATTAAGCTCCTTATGTTTATATTTCTTTCTAATAAATCCCCCCACCCCCATCAGAGAAAATAAGCTGATATTTGGGGATTGACATAAACAAGAAAAATACATGTTGTCTTGTCAGTGCAAAGCAGACCGTACAAGTGACCGCTGTTAATGTTTTATCATGATTTATAGCCTTCTCGTGACGGACTGACAGGCCGTTCCTAGCTTACAATTGATTAATATTGTGAATTGACTGCAGTCTCCCCTCTCGCCACCCGATCCGAACACGGTCTGCGCAGGTGATTCATGGAAAGGGCTGCACTTGGCAGCCTGGTGAACGTGCAGAGATCCGGATGTGTATGTAGGCTGGATACAGGGCCCGTTCCTTTTATTTTATCTCTGTGTCCTGTTCAGTGTGGTGATAAGGGAGATATCGCACAGCTGATGCATTGCATTACGTTCATTGCGTGGAAGTCTGTGCATTGTTGACACGATATTATACCAATTTTTATCATGAATCGGAACCCATGGGAATATTCACTAAGGTCCTTTGCGGGTTTACTCAGCCGACCCACAATTAACTGCGATTCTAGTCTCTGGCAGCTCATGTCGGACCGGGAGCGTTAACCTGCAAGTTGCCTTAATATATCTCCCCTCTAAGTACTGTGAATAACAGTCAGTGATGCTCATATTTTATGACTAGTTGGATGAAGAATGAATAGTAAAGTTTTAGATAATAAATTTACAACAATCCTCCTTTAAGCTGCTGTGTTAACTTCTTACAGGATAGTGGGTCAGAATGTATAGGCTGTTATCAGTCCTTGTGTTTCAGCACTACTTAACCCTTTCACCGACTCCCCCTGGTATTAAAGCAGCACTCGAAGCTGCCATTTCCCCCCCTTTTAATATGTGCATCAATACAATCCACACAATAATTAGTAATTGGCTAAGTTGCCGATCAATCAGTGAAGATTCGTCTCGGGGGTTCACTAAATGGCTGTCAGTGCAGCAGAAGAGGACCAAAGATGCAAAGTTCTGTGGGGAAGATCATGTGACCAGGCAGTCACTAGATACAATTGGTGCACTGCTAGAGAGAGGGCAGGGCTCAAAAAGGGGTGTGCCAGAGCCTGTTTCAGAAGAGGAAGGTGATGTGATTTTGTAAATGGTTGCTATAGAAACAAAAATGCTTCTTGCATTATAATACATTAAAAATGTCATTCAGTGATTTTAAAAATAAAAATTCTCCAAGTATTTTCTCATAGTACAGAAATGATTTATTAAAAAAACAAACACATGTTGGATATTGCTTGGTCTGCAGCTTTAAATTAGATTACGCTGATGTACACTACACAGAAGCCCCAGCAGCAGAGGAAGTGTCAGGGAGATGTGGGCTCTAGTAAGGAAGAAGGGACAGCAGTGGAGGCTTAATACTTGACCATTAGCCGACCTTGTGAATGACATTGAGTTGCTGGCATTCCACACGTGCAAGGTCCTGGTCAGCACCGTGATCACAAACACAAGGGGGGTAGCTGGAGGACAATGTATTTCTCCTGTTTCCTCCGTGACCTATTATAAACACCCTTTTGTTTCAGCAGACTTGTAATGCAGTCAGGTTATGGGCCATGTATAACAAGCCGTGTTATTCCAATAGCTTTGTATAGCTCTGGAAAACGCATTATGGCCAATGCACATAATGGGGCATGAAGTCCAGCGAGGGAATGTCTATGGCGTAGTGCCACTTGGGAAACGGGGCCCTTTATATGTCTCCTGATTAGCTACTAACTGGCTTCTTCATTTTCCAGAGGCCCAGTTACTTTTATCATGGATATATATAGAGACCTTATTCTACGTTGTGTGGAGAGGCTGTTTAATCTGTTTAAGGACAAAAATCCCCATCGAAGTCTATGGGGATTTTCAGACACAAATGGCACGGTCGGCCTCTTCAGATTATTTAGAATTGCTTCCATAGTCCAGGGGTCCTCAAATCCAGTCCTCAAGCCCCCCCTACAGGGCAGGTTTTCTGGATATCCCAGCTTCACAAAGACTCAGCCTCTGAGCCACCTGTGCTGAAGCGGAGATCTGGACTGGAGTTGAGTACCCCCCATAGTCCATATAATCAGGTGGCTGATGGAGCAGTGGGGGGGGGGAAGAGGAGAGCATATTTTGGGTTCCAGGTGAAATTAGCGTAAAGGTGCAATGCCACATAGCCGGGCAGCTGGATTTCTTTGGGGCCCCTGAATGGGGAAGTGCTGGTCAATCAAGTGGTTTCTTTCCCCCTCAGTCCAACATGCCCTTATCGGAGAACCAATAACGTTAAGGGAAGGTGAGGAGGGGGGGGGGGGGGACTCTGACTGTACAAGCACTTACTGATCACACAAAAGGAGCAGCCAGACGGACTCAACACCCTCCCAAGTCCAACGCTAAAATATAAATAAAACATACTTTGTGTCCAGATTTGGGTAAGAAAGACATCAATTTCCCACGTGAGGCCCCTTAAACATGTCATTGGAATGAGTTGACTTTGGTCATGGGAGGAATTGCCCCTTTAAGGACAATGTCTGTACTTTTGCTCTGGCTGGGCACTAAAGGAGGGTGATATAGAGGCATGATTATGTGATACAATAACAGCGCTCACATTTTATTCTATCTTGGATTTTTAAATACAAGACCAGTTCAAATAAATAAATATATATATATATATATATATATATATACAGCTAAACCCCGTTATAACGCGCCTCGTTATACCGCGATTCGGTTATAACGCGGTTTTCCCGTGGCTCCCGTTTTTTTTTAAAAAAAAAAAAAAAAAAAAAAAAAAAATTTTTTTTAAAAAAAATTTTTTTACATTTTTTTTTTGCACACTGCACACACTCACTGCACACACACTGCTCATTGCTCACACTGCCACACTGCACACACACTGCACACTGCACACACACTGCTCATTGCTCACACTGACACACTGCACACACTCACTGCACACACACTGCTCATTGCTCACTGCCACACTGCACACACACTGCACACTGCACACACACTGCTCATTGCTCACACTGACACACTGCACACACACTGACCACACTCACGCACACTCACACACACTTACGCACACTCACGCACACTTACGCACACTTACAGACACTCACACACACTCACACACACACACACACACTTACACACACTTAGACACTCACACACACTCACACACACTTACACACACTTACACACACTTAGACACTCACAGACACACACTCACACACACTCACACACACTTACACACACTTACACACACTTAGACACTCACAGACACACACTCACACACACTCACACACACTTACACACTCACAGACACTCACACACACTCACGCACACTCACACACACTTACGCACACTCACGCACACTTACGCACACTTACAGACACTCACACACACTCACACACACACACACACACACACACACTTACACACACTCACACACACTCACACACACTTACACACACTTAGACACTCACAGACACACACTCACACACACTCACACACACTTACACACACTTACACACACATAGACACTCACAGACACACACTCACACACACTCACACACACTTACACACTCACAGACACTCACACACACTCACACACACTTAGACACTCACAGACACTCACAGACACTCACAGACACTCACAGACACTCACACACACTCACACACACTCACACACACTCACACACACTTACACACTCACAGACACTCACACACACTCACACACACTTACACACACTTACACACACTCACACACACTTACACACTCACAGACACTCACACACACTCACACACACTTACACACACTCAGACACTTACCCACACTCACACACCCATATACACACACACACTTTCTCTCCCATATATACATACACACACACTCTCTCACTCTACACAGACGGGCCGCGACCAGCACCACCACCCGCTCCCCCCCCTCCTCCCGCGCAGGCAGCGGGAGCACCGGGGACAGCGGTGGGGAGAAGAAACCCCCCGCTACAACCTCCATGCAGGCAGCATGGTTCTGAGGTAAGCGGCGACCTGAGGGGACATCCCCACTCCCATCTCCTGCCCCGCGGCCTGTCCCGAGGTGACAGGGGGAAGCGGGGAGCGGAGGGACATGCCCGCTCCCATCTCCTGCCCCGCGGCCTGTCCCGAGGTGACAGGGGGGAAGCGGGGACAGGAGAGACATCCCCGCTCCCATCTCCTGCCCCGCGGCCTGTCCCGCGGTGACAGGGGGAAGCGGGGACAGGAGAGACATCCCCGCTCCCATCTCCTGCCCCGCGGCCTGTCCCGCGGTGACAGGGGGAAGCGGGGACAGGAGAGACATCCCCGCTCCCATCTCCTGCCCCGCGGCCTGTCCCGCGGTGACAGGGGGAAGCGGGGACAGGAGAGACATCCCCGCTCCCATCTCCTGCCCCGCGGCCTGTCCCGAGGTGACAGGGGGAAGCGGGGACAGGAGAGACATCCCCGCTCCCATCTCCTGCCCCGCGGCCTGTCCCGAGGTGACAGGGGGAAGCGGGGACAGGAGAGACATCCCCGCTCCCATCTCCTGCCCCGCGGCCTGTCCCGAGGTGACAGGGGGAAGCGGGGACAGGAGGGACATCCCCGCTCCCATCTCCTGCCCAGGGTTGCCACCTTCGACTGACGGTCAACCCGGAGATTTTTTTTTTTTAAATGACACTGTGTTGCCATGACAACGGGATGCTAGGTAACGTCACGCGGCGTCAAGTCGCCATGACAACGTGGCACCGCATGACGTCGTGACATCATGTGGCGTCTCATTGTCATGGCAACGAGCATCACATGATGCTGTTACGTCACGTGACGTTCCCGTTGGCATGGCAACGCAGCGCCATTTGACGCAACGCAGCCATATTGAGAGTAGTTGCAGGGGGAGATGGCGGGAGACTGCTATTGCTGGCACTATTGCTGCGTTAATGGTATATGGAATTATACCTTACATCATTTCTATTATTTATAACTAACGCTGATGACAATTGTTGCAAACAGAGTCGTCGCTGATCAATATTAATTTATTACAATGTTTACCTCAGTTAACTTTACTTGAGTTAATTTAACAAAGACAAGGTTACCTCATTGCTAGCAAAAGGGAGGAACTGAAGCAGCTTTACTGTAAAGAGAGAGAGGGGGAGAAGAGAGAGAGAGGGGGGGAGGAGAAGAGAGAGAGAGGGGGGAGGAGAAGAGAGAGAGAGGGGGGAGGAGAAGAGAGAGAGAGAGAGAGAGGGAGGAGAAGAGAGAGAGAGAGAGGGAGGAGAAGAGAGAGAGAGAGAGAGAGAGGGGGGAGGAGAAGAGAGAGAGAGAGAGGGGGGAGGAGAAGAGAGAGAGAGAGGGGGGGAGGAGAAGAGAGAGAGAGAGAGGGGGGGAGGAGAAGAGAGAGAGAGGGGGGAGGAGAAGAGAGAGAGAGGGGGGAGAAGAGAGAGAGGGGGGGAGAAGAGAGAGAGGGGGGAGAGAAGAGAGAGAGGGGGGGAGAAGAGAGAGAGAGGGGGGGAGAAGAGAGAGAGGGGGGGGAGAAGAGAGAGAGGGGGGGGAGAAGAGAGAGAGGGGGGAGGAGAAGAGAGAGAGGGGGGAGGAGAAGAGAGAGAGGGGGGAGGAGAAGAGAGAGAGGGGGGAGGAGAAGAGAGAGAGGGGGGAGGAGAAGAGAGAGAGGGGGGAGGAGAAGAGAGAGAGGGGGGAGGAGAAGAGAGAGAGGGGGGAGGAGAAGAGAGAGAGGGGGGAGGAGAAGAGAGAGAGGGGGGAGGAGAAGAGAGAGGGGGGGGAGGAGAAGAGAAAGAGGGGGAGGAGAAGAGAGGGGAGAAGAGAGAGAGAGAGGGGAGAAGAGAGAGAGAGAGGGGAGAAGAGAGAGAGAGAGGGGAGAAGAGAGAGAGAGAGGGGAGAAGGGAGAGGGGGGAGAAGGGAGAGGGGGGGAGAAGGGAGAGGGGGGGGAGAAGGGAGAGGGGGGAGAAGGGAGAGGGGGGGAGAAGGGAGAGGGGGGGGGAGTAGGGAGAGGGGGGGAGAAGAGAGAGAGGGGGGGAGAAGAGAGAGAGGGGGGGAGAAGAGAGAGAGGGGGGAGAGAAGAGAGAGAGGGGGGGAGAAGAGAGAGAGGGGGGAGAAGAGAGAGAGGGGGGGGAGAAGAGAGAGAGGGGGGGAGAAGAGAGAGGGGGGAGGAGAAGAGAGAGAGGGGGGAGGAGAAGAGAGAGAGGGGGGAGGAGAAGAGAGAGGGGGGGAGGAGAAGAGAGAGAGGGGGAGAAGAGAAAGAGGGGGAGGAGAAGAGAGGGGAGAAGAGAAAGAGGGGGAGGAGAAGAGAGGGGAGAAGAGAGAGAGAGAGGGGAGAAGAGAGAGAGAGAGGGGAGAAGGGAGAGGGGGGGAGAAGGGAGAGGGGGGGGAGAAGGGAGAGGGGGGGGGAGAAGGGAGAGGGGGGGGGAGTAGGGAGAGGGGGAGAAGGGAGAGGGGGGGAGAAGGGAGAGGGGGGGGAGAAGGGAGAGGGGGGGAGAAGGGAGAGAGAGAGGGGAGGAGAAGGGAGAGAGAGAGGGGGGGAGGAGAAGGGAGAGAGAGAGGGGGGGAGGAGAAGAGAGAGAGAGGGGGGAGGAGAGAGAGAGAGGGGGAGGAGAAGAGAGAGAGAGGGGGGAGGAGAAGAGAGAGAGGGGGGAGGAGAAGAGAGAGAGGGGGGAGAAGAGAGAGAGGGGGGAGGAGAAGAGAGAGAGAGGGGAGAGGAGAAGAGAGAGAGAGGGGGGGAGGAGAAGAGAGAGAGAGGGGGAGGAGAAGAGAGAGAGAGAGGGGGGAGAAGAGAGAGAGAGGGGGGAGAAGAAGAGAGAGAGGGGGGAGAAGAGAGAGAGGGGGAAAGAGAGAGAGGGGGGAGAAGAGAGAGAGGGGGGAGAAGAGAGAGAGGGGGGAGGAGAAGAGAGAGAGGGGGGAGAGAAGAGAGAGAGGGGGGGAGAAGAGAGAGAGGGGGGGAGAAGAGAGAGAGGGGGGGGAGAAGAGAGAGAGGGGGGGAGAAGAGAGAGAGGGGGGGAGAAGAGAGAGAGGGGGGGAGAAGAGAGAGAGGGGGGAGGAGAAGAGAGAGAGGGGGGAGGAGAAGAGAGAGAGGGGGGAGGAGAAGAGAGAGAGGGGGGGAGGAGAAGAGAGAGAGGGGGAGAAGAGAAAGAGGGGGAGGAGAAGAGAGGGGAGAAGAGAGAGAGAAGAGGGGAGAAGAGAGAGAGAGGGGAGAAGGGAGAGGGGGGAGAAGGGAGAGGGGGGGAGAAAGGGAGAGGGGGGGGAGAAGGGAGAGGGGGGGGGAGAAGGAGAGGGGGGGGGGAGTAGGGAGGGGGGGGGGTAGGGAGAGGGGGGGAGAAGGGAGAGGGGGGGGGAGAAGGGAGAGGGGGGGGAGAAGGGAGAGGGGGGGAAGAAGGAGAGGGGGGGGAGAAGGGAGAGGGGGGGGAGAAGGGAGAGGGGGGGGAGAAGGGAGAGGGGGGAGAGGGGGGGGGGGGAGAGGGGGGGGAGAAGGGAGAGGGGGGGGGAGAAGGGAGAGGGGGGGAGAAGAGGAGAGAGGGGGGAGGAGAAGAGAGAGGAGAGGGGGAGGAGAGAGAGAGAGAGGGGGGAGAAGAGAGAGAGAGGGGGAAGAGAGAGAGGGGGAGAGAAGAGAGAGAGGGGGGAGAGAGAGAGAGGGGGGGAGAGAGAGAGAGAGGGGGGGAGAAGAGAGAGAGGGGGGGGAGAAGAGAGAGAGGGGGGAGGAGAAGAGAGAGAGGGGGGAGGAGAAGAGAGAGAGGGGGGAGGAGAAGAGAGAGAGGGGGGAGAGAAGAGAGAGAGGGGGGGAGGAGAAGAGAGTGAGGGGGAGAAGAGAAAGAGGGGGAGGAGAGAGAGGAGAGAGAGAGAGGGGGAGAGAGAGAGAGTGAGGGGAGATGGGAGAGGGGGGAGAAGGGAGAGGGGGGGGAGAAGGAGAGGGGGGGGGAGAAGGGAGAGGGGGGGGAGAAGGGAGAGGGGGGGGAAGGGAGAGGGGGGGGGGAGGAGAGGGGGGGGGAGAGGGTGAGAGGGGGGGGGATGGGAGAGGGGGGGGAGAAGGGAGAGGGGGGGGGAGTAGGGAGAGGGGGGAGGGGGAGGGGGGTGAAGGGAGAGGGGGGGGGGAGTAGGGAGAGGGGGGGGGGAGTAGGGAGAGGGGGGA